>NW_026112902.1:0-54536 GCF_024323335.1 Lathyrus oleraceus
GAACTAGCTTATTTTATCGTATGATTTATCTTCTAGAAAGAGGAAAAACTCCAATTTCCATTAATTCTCGGTAACTTCTTTCCTTAAATAACTCCACTTCTTTTATTTTTCAACATGATATCAACACAGCACGGATACGATATTACAACTTATTCTGTCAAATCTTTAAAAAATATATTTTTTAGATTTATTTTAAAGTCTTTTTTTTATATCTAATTAATTGATTCGTCTCTATCCTATATTTCAAACCCCCTAAATCTAATTTCCATCTTCTTTTCTACTTCAAGATGCATTCAAAAATATTTTTGTTTTATAGATGTAAACCATTTCATGTTTAAATCCAAGAAATGAACTTTTTTAACCCTTTTTTACATCAAGAGTTTCCATTACTATACTCCACAAAACCTGGACGTACCTTAGAGACAACCACATACTTCTCAGAATCAGTGCTCTTTTGCCATTGATACGTGAGAAAATGGTTCAATCAATGAAAAATGAGGGGTTTCGAAAGCTGAGTAGCTCAGAATTATTTTGTGGCAAAGTGCTTGCACTATGGATGGGAAAATTAGATGAATGGTGATGAAGAGTTAGGGTTAGCAGAAATGGGTGGGATTGAGAATTGGGTAACAAAAGAATTGAACTGAATGGGACAAACATGTTTCTTTAAAAAAGGAGAAGATATTCCTTCTATTGAATTACAGAACTGACCAAACATACAAATATGTTTGTGTTTGTATATTTTTTTGTGACAAATCACAGTATATATAGAGGTCCCAAATATATAATATTTATAAAAATAATAAAGGTATAATTGTTTAATAATAAGAAAACTTTAATACATTTACTTTATTTAAGAAGTAATATTTTTTATATTTATTTTTATTATTCTGAAACAATTTTCTTTATTTTGTTGGTGAACATTCCCCTGTCCCTAAAGTATGGTTAGTACGTATCTATCATTTATTTATGAATGCCATGTCCTTTTTTGATAAATAAGTTATTTTAAATAAATTTAATTTAAATAAAATTTTGTCTTATAAACATAACTTTATATCTTATGAAAATAAAAAATTTGTTTAGTAACGTTTTTTCGTTACGACACTTACTTTATTAGGTTAAATTTATTTTCCAAACTCTATTTTAGATAGTATTTTAATTTATAGTTTATAATTTATTATTTTCTTCCATTTTTACCTTATTATTTTAATTAAAACACATTTTTACCCTTTATGATTTATTTTTAATTAAATAAAATAATTATATATTAAATATAAAGAATATCAAACAATTATGTCATTTTATATTATCCGTTAGTGGAATCACCGATTTTATCAACACTTCAATTAACTTAGCAACTATCAATCATCACCCTTTAACTGTAGATTATAAGATATCAGATATTAGTCGGTAGTCATGATTATGAACTAGCTTATTTTATCGTATAATTTATCTTCTAGAAAGAGGAAAAATTCCAATTTCCATTAATTCTCGGTAACTTCTTTCCTTAAATAACTCCACTTCTTTTATTTTTCAACATGATATCAACACATAGCACGGATAGGGATATTACTGAAGGAGAATGCGGTCCAAAACGCAGCGGAAATTTAAAATTTTCTCCTTTAGAGATCCTTACGAATGGTCATGATCAGTGATAGAATATTTACCTCTTGTGATGATCGAAACCTTTGGTGCAGATCTCTTGTGACGATCAAAACCTTTGATGCAGATCCACGAAGCGATCACGAACGTTGAACGATGACAACGTCTCAACTCAGTCCACACGAACGGGTTCCTTCAATCTCAGTGCTAGCTGGTACGAATGAAGGCTTTGAGTGAGAGAGAGAGAGTGAGAAAACGAAAATAATGCAACCGCTAATTTTTGCTTCTGCACAAGGGTTCTATTTATAGAACCACTTGTGTGGGCTTCAAGCTAAAAGCCCACTTAAGTGTATTTTGGCCCATATCTTATAATATGCCCAAAATCACTTAAGCTCATGGTACCTTACCATATTTCGTATTCTACTCAAGTACACCGTACCTTACGATGTTCTATAACTCACTTAAGGGCACCGTACCTTACGGTATTCCTTAGTTACTCTATCTCTCATCAATCCGTCCTTTGTGTGTGACCCTGTAGGTTTTCGTGACGTTGGCAATTATACTAAATCACACATTTAATATAATAAATAGTGAGCGGTATCTAGCAACACATCACTGCTACCCAAGACACGAAAATGTCATGTGATCTGACAAAACCTTTTGTGATAATACTTATGTGTATAATTACCCTTTTGCCCTTATGTCTATATTGAACACAAAGCATAGACCATGTCATCCTTGTCCAGTTCAATATTGGGCCCGTAGACATTTATCCTGTTATGCAGGATAGGCAAATTCCATCTAGGTCACTCATGTCCCTCAGCATGCTTCGTGGAGTACCCATCAACTGTCTTTATGGTTATCCAGTACGGATAACGTTGGATCAGCAATAAAGCACTCGACGCTACATCTAAGATCCATAGTGGTTTCAGGTCGGAGAGTGGAATACACTATTATCACCATGAGAATAACTTATGATACTTTGCATAAATTTCTATATAGTATTCTCATAGCGGGTCAATCCGATATAAATATTACTCTTAATATTCATACCTATGTTTAAGACTTGATAACTCTTTATCCATGATCCATGAGATGTGATCATCAGTCTACAAACATAATAGTCTTAATGCTTTAATGTTATCCCACTTCACACTAAAGCTCGACTACGGATACTTTAGGAATAGTGTCCTTATGTTTAATGTGTTCTCATGATTAAGTCACACTTAATACATTAAACGGACTATCTATTCCAGGGACTTTATTAATCAACCATAATAAAGAGAATGCCTTTTATTATTCGATACAAGTACCAAAATATATTGGCCTCTAGGGCTTACACCAACAATCTCCCACTAGCACTAGAGCCAATCAGGCATACCCCGTATGCCCATTGATCTAGTATGGCCATCATGCTTCTGCTGCGCAAGAGGCTTTGTCAGTGGGTCAACTATATTGTCAAGTGTAGGTACTTTACATATTTTCACATCTCCTCTATCTATTATCTCTCGAATGAGATGATAACGCCTAAGTATGTGTTTGGATCGTCGGTGAGATCTAGGCTCCTTAGCTTGTGCGATAGCACCATTGTTATCATAATAGAGACCAGTGGGATCCACAATGCTAGGGACTATGCCAAGTTCACTAATGAACTTTTTGATCCAAACAACTCCCTTTTCTGCATTTGAGGCAGCAATATACTCGGCCTCGGTTGTAGAATCAGCAACTGTATCTTGCTTTGAACTTTTCAAGCTCACAGCGCCACCATTTCAGCAAAACACATAACCATTGGAATCATTCATATTAAAGCGTCTCAGCACCTTGTCTATGTACTCTGACTTAGGCCAAGCATTTTATGATATATCTCTATAGATTCTTATTCCTAATATATAGGCTGCTTCACCTAGGTCCTTCATAGATAAGCATTTCCCCACCCAAGACTTTGCTTGTTGCAGGGTAGGGATATCGTTTCCAATAAGTAATATGTCATCTACATATAATACCAGGAATACGATCATGCTCCCACTAACCTTCTTGTAGACACAAGGCTCATCTTCGTTCTTGATGAATCCATATTGTTTTACTGTTTCATCAAAACAAAGATTCCATGAGTAGGTCACAAGCTCATCTTGATCCATGAGTAATACATCACCTTGATCAGATATCCATATATCTCAGGTAGGTGACGTATCCTGCCTGACCTACGCTGGTCTTGTTCTACTTGAGCAGGTTGCTCTTACACAACTAATTGTGTTTCCTGCTCCAATTCCTCCATAGATGTGTCGATGCTTTGTGATTCTTGAATTTCTTCAAGCTCTACTTTCCTCCCACTGGTTCCTTTGGAAATAAAGATCCTTTTCTAGGAAAACTCCAGTTCGAGCGACAAACACTTTGCCCTCAGAAGGATTGTAGAAGCAATACCCTTTGTTTCTTTAGGATACCCCACAAATAAGCATTTGTCAGATTTGGGCTCAAGCTTAGTTGAAATTTGTCGTTTCACATAAACCTCGCAACCCCAAATCTTCATGTAAGACATATGTGGTTTCTTACCACTCCATATCTCATATGGTGTCTTCTCAACCTTTTTGGATGAAACACGGTTAAGTGTGTAAGCTGCTGTCAATAGTGCATGTCCCCAAAAGGAGTTTGGAAGATCGGCGTGACTCATCATGGATTTAACTCATTAGGTTTCATCCTTTTAGTATTAATGTTATAAGTTGGCATTATGAGATCAAGGACATATAGTCCATTGCTCACTTGTGCAGTAGCATAGAATATATCATTCAAATAAATTGAGCAACAATTGTTCTTTATTATAAATGAAAAACCAAACTTGTCCAAACAAGAAATGGAAATAATATTCCTGCTAATTGCAGATACATAATAACAGTTCTCTAACTGAATTATAAAACCACTAGGTAAAGTTAATAAGATCCTACGGCTCAAGTAGCAACCTTTGCTCCATTGCCAACTCGTAGGTCAACTTCACCTTTTGCCAAATCTCTACTCCATTTCAGCCCCTGCACATTTGTACAAGTGTGAGAACCGCATCCAGTATCTAATACCCATGATGCAGAAGTAGATGAATTAATAACAAAAATACCTGAAGTTGAAGTCTCTACTCCATTCTTCTTATCTTCCAGGTACTTTGGGCAGTTTCTTTTCCAGTGTCCGGTCTTACCGCAATGGAAGCAGGTGCCTTCTTTTGCTATACCTCCATTAGGCTTCAAAGCATCAACGGTGGGTTTGGGTTTGGCAACTTCCTTGCCCTTCCCTTTATCACCATGCTTAGTGGGCCTTTTGTTCTGTCTCTTTCCATTTCCGATCATCAGAATGGACTTCCCTTTTGACTTCAGATTTTGCTCGGCAGTTTTAACATGGCGAGCAGTTCAGGAAGAGATTTGTCCATATCAATCATATTGAAATTTAGGACAAATTGACTGAAACTATCTGGCAACGATTGCAAGATCAAATCAGTTGCAAGTTCCTTTTCGAGGGGAAAACCCAATCTCTCAAGGTTTTCCACATACCCAATCATCTTGAGTACATGGGGACCTACATGGGCTCCCTCAGCTAACTTGCTTTGAAAAAGGGCTTTTGAAACTTCAAACCTCTCATGCCTTGCTTGCTCTTGATAGAGCAACTTCAGGTGTTCGATCATATCGAATGCTGACATGTTCTCATGTTGCTTTTGCAATTCTGAGTTCATGGTAGCCAGCATGAGACAAGCAGTTTCATTGGCATCATCGACATGCTTCTTATAAGCATCTCTTTCTGCCTTAGGTGCAGAACTAGGAGGTTCCTCTTCAGGAACAGGTGTCTCCAAGACATACAGCTTTTTATCATGTTTGAGGACAATCCTCAGGTTTCGGTGCCAATCCAGAAAATTTGTCCCAGACAATTTTTCCTTGTCAAGGATTGATCTCAAGATGTTGTTAGAGGTGTTTGCTGTCATGGTAATCTACATAAGGATTAATGAAAATATAAGTATCATTGACATATTTAATCAGGCCTTTAATCAATTATGCTCCCACTATTTTACTCAAAACAAATGACCCTCATCATTTGATTCGGAAAATCCCGTTGGAAGATTTTCTAGTGGGTCGAGATCCATATTTCACTTCGTTCTAAGTCCGCGTAGGCGGATTACACAAAACTAGGTTATTTAGGTATGAACTCCTTCCAATTGTATCTCATACAACTCTCGAAAATTTTAGTTGGGTGAATAACTCCTTATTCCAATCCATCATATGGATTATTCCCAACTCTTGCTTCTAAAACATATATGATATTATTATAATTAAGTTTGACCCATTGTCTTAGCAGTTGGATATTACAATTATCCCATCGCACCTTACTAATATAGAACATGCACCTCGCTTTGGCGAAACCTACATTATCCGATACTAGTCTTGATGAGTGCTAAAACTTGGAAAGCAAACATATATAATATCATCATAATTTGTTTAGTTAAGTTTGACCCATTGTTTTAGCAGTTGGATATTACAATTATCCCATCGCACCTTACTAATATAGAACATGCACCTCGCTTTGGCGAAACCTACATTATCCGATACTAGTCTTGATGAGTGCTAAAACTTGGAAAGCATAAACTTAATATTTTAGTTTGAGGGAATTGCAATTGTTATGATCTCACCGGCTTATTTATCAATCGTCTCTCACATGCATCAACATACATTCACATGCATCAACATACATACAAACAAAATGAAACAGTTATGGCCCCTAGCGCAATTGTTCTCCCAAGCCAATGAGAGAACCTAAGCTAACCTACAACGATCTAAGCTTCTCCAAGCAAGATCTTCAAGGTTGTCCTCCTTTAATATTGAATTCTTCTCTAAGCTTCTCCAAGCAAGATCTTCAAGATTGTCCTCCTTTGATATTGAAATCTTCTCTTTCTTCATAACATTGTCCTCTTCTCTTTATTCATAACATTGTCTTCTTCTCTTTATTCATAACATTACATTCCAGAAGAAACTCGTTTTACATACGAGGGTTTGAGATGAGAAAAGAAGTTACATTAAGAGATCAAAAGGAGAGGCACGACACGCAGGTCGTATTTAAAAACCCAAAACAAAATAAAGGACAACTAAGGCCATAACTGATCACAACAAGGCAATAATAACAAACACATTATTATTATTATTATTATTATTATTATTATTATTAATTTTCAATTCCTTTAATTAATTAAAACCAAATTAAATTTCGGCGACCGATCACACTACGCAGAGTTAGCCGGGGGTTTCGGCGACCTGTCCAAAATTTTAATGAACAATTCATTTGAAATGGACATTGTTTTGCATCAACACAACCCTTGTGTAGTCAAAACAGAAACCCCAAAATTTTGACTCTGGGAGTGTGACGACCGTCACAAGCATGTTACGACCGTCACAGGTCACAAGCATGTTACGACCGTCACAGGCATATGTTACGACCGTCACGGGACCAAAACAGAAACGCCTACAATTTTGGATCTATGAGTGTGACGACCGTCACAAAGCACGTGACGACCGTCACGTCCTTGTTAAGACCGTCATGGGTCTGTTACAAACGTCACGCATCCAGTTTGTTACGCTTGTTACGCTCGTCACACGAGCTTCACGCGACCAAAATAACAAAACTTTGAAACAGTCTACAGACCTCTTCCAAAAAGCCCTAAATTCACAACTCCTTGACGGCACAATCCTTGCGTCGTCACCAACCCTAATGCGCCAATTTCAGACCGTCAAACACACCTCGATTGTTGATTCAGTATGATTGATCAACTGGTCATTGCTTCACCATACTAATGTCGGATTCCGAAGCAAATGACCATTGATCACTCAAAGGAAAACAATCATTTAGTGTTTGAATGAACGAAACAGAAACAGTATATCACCACTACGCCAAAAACTTGAATAGACAGCGCCCCTTAGAGGGCGCTTCATTACAAAAGCGCACTCTAAAGTGAAGAGAAAAAATAAGGAGCATACTACTAGAATAGACAGCGCACTTTAGAGGGCGCTTTTGTAACAAAGCGCACTCTAGAGTGAAGCGAAAAAATAATGAGGAAATGGAGGGACACCAATAGAGGACGCTTTATTGAAAGCGCCCTCTAAGGGTAACCTTAGAGGGCGCTTCTAGAAAAGCGCTCTCTATGTCCATGTACATTTCCAGTTTATAAGGCGCTTTTGGAAAGCCTTAGAGAGCGCTTTTAGAAGCGCCCTCTTAGGCCCCCTTTAGAGGGCGCTTTTGTAACAAAGCGCCCTCTAAAGTGAAGCCAAAAAAAAATGGAGGGACAACAATAGAGGGCGCTTTTGTGAAAGCGCCCTCTAAGGTTACCCTTAGAGGGCGCTTTTGAAAAAGCGCTCTCTAAGTCCATGTACATTTCCAGTTTAGAAGGCGCTTTTGGAAAGCCTTAGAGAGCGCTTTCAGAAGCGCCCTCTTAGGCCCCCTTTAGAGGGCGCTTTTTTTAAAAAAGCGCCCTCTAAGGTCCCCTTTAGTAAACATTAAAATTATAACATATACTGCATGTCTCTTTATTTTCCCTCTCTATAAGCTATTTCGTTTACGTAACTGGGTTTTCTCTCAACTGCGATTACTCTCTACTGCGATTACTCTCGTCCTCCGTTCGTTCTCCCTCCCTCACCGTCATCGTCGCCGTTCGTTCTCCCTCCCTCACCGTTCACGTTCACTGCATTATCCTCTTCCACCGTCACTGTTCACTTTCTTCTCCATCGTTACCGTCACCTTTAAGGTATTTCTCTTCTCCATCGTTACCGTTCACTTTCTTCATGTGTTTGATTGGGGCATTTTCTAAACTTAGTTTTTCATTTTGTGCATTATGTTGATTAATGTTGTTTAGGGCAGACTGAGTTTTTTATTTCTGATTGAAAACTGATATATTTGAAGTGTGTTTGAGCTTGTGCTTGGAAGTTTGATGATTATGGATGCAAGTTTGTTCATGTTCCAAACACCATAAGTTTGCATTGGTCTTTTGCATGCAGTAGGTGTGTGTGAGTTTGTATTCAATAATGATAAAAAAAAAGAGTTTAGATTGTTGTAACATGAGAGAAATGGAAGGTATATGAATGTGTTCACGTATTGAATCATTGTCTTACTTGGGTCTTATTGAATCATTTCTATATTACAGATAAAATGGCTAACCAAGACGATACCCATGCCGCGAATGAATCACGTAATAATGTTGAAAAAGAAATCAAACGAGGATTGACTGTTATGAAGTCAATCATTCGTGCAAGAGACAAGGGTGTAAAATTTGAAGTACATTGGAGTGCTGAAGACCAACTAATTGAGCCTAACGGTTCAATGTTGGCAAGTTACATTGGTTTCCTTGTTCGCCAACATATTCCGATTACATGTGATAATTGGAGAAGTCCGGACTTGAAGGTTGGCAAGGAAAAAATTTGGTCGGAGATACAGGTACTTCCCATATATTGTTATATGTTTTTTTGTTGACTATTTGTTAACCATATATTGTTATAATATTACTTTATAATAACACACTCCATTTGTATGTTTTTTAGAGATCCTTTCACATCGATGAAAGCCGGCAAAAACATTGTATTCAATTGGCCGGAAAAAGACTCCGAGGATTTCGATCCTTTTTGTGCAACAAATTTCTCAAGGATGAGGAAGGAAAATTTGTTGAAGGAGAACGGCCAATGAAGTATGCCGAGATTATTTCAGCCGATGAATGGGATAACTTTGTCGCCAAACGAAGAAACGAAAATTCCATGTAATGTCTATTAATTATGGTATTATACAATTGTTAAGTTACTTGGTTCTAATATGCCTTAAACTTTTTTATCCAGGAAGTAAGCGACAAAAATAGGAAAAGGGCATCAAAACCCGCGTATCCGTACAAAAAAGGGCGTACGGGTTATGCACGGTTACAACAAAGAATTGTGAGTATATTCAAATGCTATGAGCTTATACATTGTCACAATATGTTATAATTGATGATCTTATAATCTAATTCAATGTGTAGCTAGCCGAGGAGAAAAGTGACGCAACATCTCTTCCGGACCACGTATTATGGAAGGCTGCTCGGGTTGGGAAGGATGGGGCTGTCGTTGAAGCGGTCCAAAATGTTTATGACGAATGTGTAAGTATATGTAACATTATTTCTTTAATTATATCGAAAATTTTGTTAGACATATAATTCATTTTTAATCTCCTCTAATAATATTTCAGGAGACTTTATCCCAAACCGTACCTTCAACCGAGGTCCAGGATTGCAGGAGCGTACTTAGTCGAGTACTAAATGTTCCTGAGTATTCCGGTCGTGTGAGGGGTAAGGGTTTTGGTGTGACTCCGTCGTCATTTTATAAAAAAACAAAAACAAAAAATCCTACCAACAAAGAGGTGATGGAGACCTTGGCGGAGTTAAGGGCACAAGTACTCCAACTGCAAAACGAGAATGCAAGGTATAGAGAGGAAAGGTGCGCTTCCGAGGCAAAAGATACTAGTGACCGAGCTAGTATCAATCATCAACCGAAATTTCCCGAGGTAATTATATATGTTATTATGAAATTAAAATAGCACTTTTTTACTTGACACATATACAAGTTAACAATAACATTTATTATTGGTTTAGGGCATTTCACCTTGTCAGCTGTATCTATCGTCACCAACTTATCGCATGGTTGGCAAGGGAAAAGTGCACAATACTTCGGGTGAATTACTTCACCATAATCCCCTCCCGGTGGGATTTATGAAAGTTTCGGTTGACCTCGTATTAGATACGGACGCCCGTCTACCATTACCTGACGTTGTTTCAGAGACAACGTTGACGCGAGATGCAGTCGGATCCTTTGTTGGTTGGCCGTCAGATCTAATTTTCCCTGATGCCGAGGTATATATGTTCTAAATGATTATGAATATTTAGTATTCACATTTCAATTCAGCTACAATTATGATATTTAATCAATTATATGGTAATGTTAGACTCCTACAAGACCCACACATAAAGTTGGTAAAAGGATTTCAAGACGCATCGAGTCGGTTGCATCTCAAAAAGAGGTACAAATATATATACCCATTGAATTATATACGCAACGATTCTGTTGCATCACAAAAAGTCATGATTTATTTTATATGAATTTTTAGGTTCCCGGTCGAGAGTTGAAAAGCGCTGCTAAGGATATTCCAACGACGTCCGGGACAAAATCTCAAATTATGATGCGTCTTGAGAAAATGGTGGAGGAGTCCGATATTATGCATGGGGCCATTCGTACTATAGATTTTGATGAAGGTGTTTTCGGAGCTGCTCATTTCGAAATAATTGGAAAGGAGGACTTCCAACAACTTTTTGAACACACCGAATTGGGCATCGCTGTCATTCATACATACATATGGTACTCCGATCAATCTATAATTTACTTAGTTGAACAATTTATTTACACATTTCAATGAGTAGTCTAATGTTTATTATGTTTCTATTTAAGGTATATGTATGTAACATTGATGCGGGGAACTGAATTGTGTAACCGTTTCAATTTTATTGTTGCTTCCCGTATCAATGCAACGTTAATAACGAATAATCCAACATCTGTAAAGAATGATCTAGTCGATAGATTCATGGCGGCCGGCGATAATACTACACCCAGTTTGTATTTTTTACCGTTTAATTCTGGCAACGGGTTAGATTTTCTTTCTAATAATTTCATTCTAATCTATGTATATCTTTTACGTAGAAAATTTTCAATTATCTAAATTTTTGTTTTATTTTACAGTGGTCACTGGGTGTTGGTTGCTATGGATCTTTCGAGACTAATAGTGTATTATCTCGATTCTTTATCGGGTGATTGGAGTAAATATCCGAATATGAAGAAGACGGTTGACGCGTAAGTGAATTTCCCCTAAATATTCGTGTGTATTTGTATATTTAATTATGTCTGTCAGATTGATCTCAATATACGTTTTTATTTTGTTAGGGCAATAATAAAATTTAGATTGAAAAAGAAATACCGCAATAGGAAGGACATTACCAGGATTAGAGTTCAGGTATATATTAAGTATCTTATTTTTGCTTATAATAGTGTTTGTTTTTTTGCTTATAATAGTGTTTGTAAGAAATTAACTATATATATATTGTTTGTTTTTCTGTGTAGTGTCCTCAGCAAAATAATTCGGTCGATTGCGGATTTTTTGTAATGAGATTTATGAGAGACATCATTGCGTTGAATCGTATAGACATCCCAAAAATGGTATGGAATAATAACTTAGGGTTTATTTTAATATTATCGGATATTTCATCTAATTTGTTACTAAATCATGAATATGTTTTATTCTCTTAATTGTAGTACTTTGAGGAATACAAAACTTACTCAAGAGCAAATTTGGATGAAATCAAGGATGAATTGTGTCAATTCATTGTTGATCAAAGAATCATATAGCTAGGTTGTATATTGTTGTACATATATGTATGGAATGTTGTTGTTGTATGCTGTTGTTGTATATATGTTGTATATTGTTGTTGTAATTTTACTAAATCATGAATATGTTGTTGTATATTGTTGATCAAAGAATCATATATTAATGTTGTATATATGGAGGATTAATGTTGTATATAAATGGATTCATGTTGTATATATCAATGGATTAATGGTGTATAACATTGGATTAAAGGATGAAATCAATATGAATTTTACACTTTTGCAGCATGCGAACAGGTTACCAATTAAATATCCACTGTTTTTCAAACAATTTTTTTTAAAATAACTAACACTTTAGAGGGCGCTTTGTCCAGAAAGCGCCCTCTAAACACTTTACATTGACAACTTTAGAGGGCGCTTTTTCCTGAAAGCGCCCTCTAAACACTTTACATTGTCAACTTTAGAGGGCACTTTTTCCTGAAAGCGCCCTCTAAACACTTTACATTGACAACTTTAGAGGGCGTTTTTTCCTGAAAGCGCCCTCTAAACACTTTACATTGTCAACTTTAGAGGGCGCTTTTTCCTGAAAGCGCCCTCTAAACACTTTACATTGACAACTTTAGAGGGCGCTTTCTCCAGGAAAACAAAGCGATGTCTTTACCTATGCCAGCGCCAGATTAGAGGGCGCTTAAAAGCGCTGTTATAGGCCAAAATAAGCGCCCTCTATTCCCTTATTTGGCGTAGTGCACATATACCGTACTTTGCATTAGGATTACTTATATCATATATAAGCTGATCGGTCTCAATTGCGTAACCTATGGACGATCGATGTATCGCTGCTTCACCATACTAATGTCGGATTCCGAAGCATAGTCAACATCAATCATCCAACTCGTACACTCATGATGCCAAATTTAATTACTCGTTTAATTAATGGATTCATTCTGTCTTTTAATCATATTAATACAGAAATTAAACACCTATCCGATTCATGGTTTCGTAAGTGGCTCTGATACCACTGAAGGAGAATTGCGGTCCAAAACGCAGCGGAAATTAAAATTTTCTCCTTTAGAGATCCTTACGAATGGTCATGATCAGTGATAGAATATTTACCTCTTGTGATGATCGAAACCTTTGGTGCAGATCTCTTGTGACGATCAAAACCTTTGATGCAGATCCACGAAGCGATCACGAACGTTGAACGATGACAACGTCTCTACTCAGTCCACACGAATGGGTTCCTTCAATCTCAGTGCTAGCTGGTACGAATGAAGGCTTTGAGTGAGAGAGAGAGAGTGAGAAAACGAAAATAATGCAACCGCTAATTTTTGCTTCTGCACAAGGGTTCTATTTATAGAACCACTTGTGTGGGCTTCAAGCTAAAAGCCCACTTAAGTGTATTTTGGCCCATATCTTATAATATGCCCAAAATCACTTAAGCTCATGGTACCTTACCATTTCGTATTCTACTCAAGTACACCGTACCTTACGATGTTCTATAACTCACTTAAGGGCACCGTACCTTACGGTATTCCTTAGTTACTCTATCTCTCATCAATCCGTCCTTTGTGTGTGACCCTGTAGGTTTTCGTGACGTTGGCAATTATACTAAATCACACATTTAATATAATAAACAGTGAGCGGTATCTAGCAACACATCACTGCTACCCAAGACACGAAAATGTCATGTGATCTGACAAAACCTTTTGTGATAATACTTATGTGTATAATTACCCTTTTACCCTTATGTCTATATTGAACACAAAGCATAGACCGTGTCATCCTTGTCCAGTTCAATATTGGGCCCGTAGACATTTATCCTGTTATGCAGGATAGGCAAATTCCATCTAGGTCACTCATGTCCCTCAGCATGCTTCGTGGAGTACCCATCAACTGTCTTTATGGTTATCCAGTTACGGACAACGTTGGATCAGCAATAAAGCACTCGACTCTACATCTAAGATCCATAGTGGTTTCAGGTCGGAGAGTGGAATACACTATTATCACCATGAGAATAACTTATGACACTTTGCATAACTTTCTATATAGTATTCTCATAGCGGGTCAATCCGATATAAATATTACTCTTAATATTCATACCTATGTTTAAGACTTGATAACTCTTTATCCATGATCCATGAGATGTGATCATCAGTCTACAAACATAATAGTCTTAATGCTTTAATGTTATCCCACTCCACACTAAAGCTCGACTACGGATACTTTAGGAATAATGTCCTTATGTTTAATGTGTTCTCATGATTAAGTCAAACTTAATACATTAAACGGACTATCTATTCCAGGGACTTTATTAATCAACCATAATAAAGAGAATGCCTTTTATTATTCGATACAAGTACCAAAATGTATTGGCCTCTAGGGCTTACACCAACAATTACAACTTAAATTCTGTCAAAATATTTAAAAAAAAATATTTTTTAGATTTATTTTAAAGTCTTTTTTTTATATCTAATTAATTGATTCGTCTCTATCCTATATTTCAAACCCCCTAAATCTAATTTCCATCTTCTTTTCTACTTCAAGATGCATTCAAAAATATTTTTGTTTTAAAGATGTAAACCATTTCATGTTTAAATCCAAGAAATGAACTTTTTTTAACCCTTTTTTACATCAAGAGTTTTCCATTACTATACTCCAAAAACCTGGACGGACCTTAGACACAACCACATACTTCTCAGAATCAGTGCTCTTTGCCATTGATACGTGAGAAATGGTTCAATCAATGAAAAATGAGGGGTTTCGAAAACTGAGTAGCTCAGAAATTATTGTGGGAAAGTGCTTGCACTATGGATGTGAAAATTAGATGAATGGTGATGAAGAGTTAGGGTTTGAGCAGAAATGGGTGGGATTGAGAATTGGGTTGAACAAAAGAATTGAACTGAATGGGACAAACATGTTTCTTTAAAAAAGGAGAAGATATTCCTTCTATTGAATTACAGAACTGACCAAACTATTACAAATATGTTTTTGTTTGTATATTTTGTGACAAGAATCACAAGTATATATAGAGGTCCAAAATATATAAATATTTATAAAAATAATAAAGGTATAATTGTTTAATATATAAGAAAACTTTAATACATTTACTTTATTTAAGAAGTAATATTTTTTATATTTATTTTTATTATTCTGAAATAATTTTCTTTATTTTGTTGGTGAACATTCCCCTGTCCCTAAAGTATGGTTAGGTACGTATCTATCATTTATTTATGGAATGCCATGTCTTTTTTTATAAATAATTTATTTTAAATAAATTTAAATTTAAATAAAATTTTGTCTTATAAACATATACTTTATATCTTATGACAATAAAAAATTTGTTTAGTAACGATTTTTTCGTTACGAACACTTACTTTATTAGGTTATAATTTATTTTCCAAACTCTATTTTAGATAGTATTTTAATTTATAGTTTATAATTTATTATTTTTCTTCCATTTTTACCTTTATTATTTTAATTAAAACACATTTTTACCCTTTATGATTTATTTTAATTTAAAATAAAATAATTATATATTAAATATAAAGAATATCAAACAATTATGTCATTTTATATTAATCCGTTAGTGGAATCACCGATTTTATCAAACACTTCAATTAACTTATCAACTATCAATCATCACCCTTTAACTGTAGATTATAAGATATCAGATATTAGTCGGTAGTCATGAATTATGAACTAGCTTATTTTATCGTATAATTTATCTTCTAGAGAGAGGAAAAATTCCAATTTCCATTAATTCTCGGTAACTTCTTTCCTTAAATAACTCCACTTCTTTTATTTTTCAACATGATATCAACACATAGCACGGATAGGGATATTACAACTTAAATTCTGTCAAAATATTTAAAAAAAAATATTTTTTAGATTTATTTTAAAGTCTTTTTTTTATATCTAATTAATTGATTCGTCTCTATCCTATATTTCAAACCCCCTAAATCTAATTTCCATCTTCTTTTCTACTTCAAGATGCATTCAAAAATGTTTTTGTTTTAAAGATGTAAACCATTTCATGTTTAAATCCAAGAAATGAACTTTTTTTAACCCTTTTTTACATCAAGAGTTTTCCATTACTATACTCCAAAAACCTGGACGGACCTTAGAGACAACCACATACTTCTCAGAATCAGTTCTCTTTGCAATTGATACGTGAGAAATGGTTCAATCAATGAAAAATGAGGGGTTTCGAAAGCTGAGTAGCTCAGAAATTATTTTGTGGCAAAGTGCTTGCACTATGGATGGGAAAATTAGATGAATGGTGATGAAGAGTTAGGGTTTGAGCAGAAATGGGTGGGATTGAGAATTGGGTTGAACAAAAGAATTGAACTGAATGGGACAAACATGTTTCTTTAAAAAAGGAGAAGATATTCCTTCTATTGAATTACAGAACTGACCAAACTATTACAAATATGTTTTTGTTTGTATATTTTGTGACAAGAATCACAAGTATATATAGAGGTCCAAAATATATAAATATTTATAAAAATAATAAAGGTATAATTGTTTAATATATAAGAAAACTTTAATACATTTACTTTATTTAAGAAGTAATATTTTTTATATTTATTTTTATTATTCTGAAACAATTTTCTTTATTTTGTTGGTGAACATTCCCCTGTCCCTGAAGTATGGTTAGGTACGTATCTATCATTTATTCATGGAATGCCATGTCTTTTTTTTATAAATAATTTATTTTAAATAAATTTAAATTTAAATAAAATTTTGTCTTATAAACATATACTTTATATCTTATGACAATAAAAAATTTGTTTAGTAACGATTTTTTCGTTACGAACACTTACTTTATTAGGTTATAATTTATTTTCCAAACTCTATTTTAAATAGTATTTTAATTTATAGTTTATAATTTATTATTTTTCTTCCATTTTTACCTTTATTATTTTAATTAAAACACATTTTTACCCTTTATGATTTATTTTAATTTAAAATAAAATAATTATATATTAAATATAAAGAATATCAAACAATTATGTCATTTTATATTAATCCGTTAGTGGAATCACCGATTTTATCAAACACTTCAATTAACTTATCAACTATCAATCATCACCCTTTAACTGTAGATTATAAGATATCAGATATTAGTCGGTAGTCATGAATTATGAACTAGCTTATTTTATCGTATAATTTATCTTCTAGAAAGAGGAAAAATTCCAATTTCCATTAATTCTCGGTAACTTCTTTCCTTAAATAACTCCACTTCTTTTATTTTTCAACATGATATCAACACATAGCACGGATAGGGATATTACAACTTAAATTCTGTCAAAATATTTAAAAAAAATATTTTTTAGATTTATTTTAAAGTCTTTTTTTTATATCTAATTAATTGATTCGTCTCTATCCTATATTTCAAACCCCCTAAATCTAATTTCCATCTTCTTTTCTACTTCAAGATGCATTCAAAAATATTTTTGTTTTAAAGATGTAAACCATTTCATGTTTAAATCCAAGAAATGAACTTTTTTTAACCCTTTTTTACATCAAGAGTTTTCCATTACTATACTCCAAAAACCTGGACGGACCTTAGAGACAACCACATACTTCTCAGAATCAGTGCTCTTTGCCATTGATACGTGAGAAATGGTTCAATCAATGAAAAATGAGGGGTTTCGAAAGCTGAGTAGCTCAGAAATTATTTTGTGGCAAAGTGCTTGCACTATGGATGGGAAAATTAGATGAATGGTGATGAAGAGTTAGGGTTTGAGCAGAAATGGGTGGGATTGAGAATTGGGTTGAACAAAAGAATTGAACTGAATGGGACAAACATGTTTCTTTAAAAAAGGAGAAGATATTCCTTCTATTGAATTACAGAACTGACCAAACTATTACAAATATGTTTTTGTTTGTATATTTTGTGACAAGAATCACAAGTATATATAGAGGTCCAAAATATATAAATATTTATAAAAATAATAAAGGTATAATTGTTTAATATATAAGAAAACTTTAATACATTTACTTTATTTAAGAAGTAATATTTTTTATATTTATTTTTATTATTCTGAAACAATTTTCTTTATTTTGTTGGTGAACATTCCCCTGTCCCTGAAGTATGGTTAGGTACGTATCTATCATTTATTCATGGAATGCCATGTCTTTTTTTTATAAATAATTTATTTTAAATAAATTTAAATTTAAATAAAATTTTGTCTTATAAACATATACTTTATATCTTATGACAATAAAAAATTTGTTTAGTAACGATTTTTTCGTTACGAACACTTACTTTATTAGGTTATAATTTATTTTCCAAACTCTATTTTAAATAGTATTTTAATTTATAGTTTATAATTTATTATTTTTCTTCCATTTTTACCTTTATTATTTTAATTAAAACACATTTTTACCCTTTATGATTTATTTTAATTTAAAATAAAATAATTATATATTAAATATAAAGAATATCAAACAATTATGTCATTTTATATTAATCCGTTAGTGGAATCACCGATTTTATCAAACACTTCAATTAACTTATCAACTATCAATCATCACCCTTTAACTGTAGATTATAAGATATCAGATATTAGTCGGTAGTCATGAATTATGAACTAGCTTATTTTATCGTATAATTTATCTTCTAGAAAGAGGAAAAATTCCAATTTCCATTAATTCTCGGTAACTTCTTTCCTTAAATAACTCCACTTCTTTTATTTTTCAACATGATATCAACACATAGCACGGATAGGGATATTACAACTTAAATTCTGTCAAAATATTTTAAAAAAAATTTTTTAGATTTATTTTAAAGTCTTTTTTTTATATCTAATTAATTGATTCGTCTCTATCCTATATTTCAAACCCCCTAAATCTAATTTCCATCTTCTTTTCTACTTCAAGATGCATTCAAAAATATTTTTGTTTTAAAGATGTAAACCATTTCATGTTTAAATCCAAGAAATGAACTTTTTTTAACCCTTTTTTACATCAAGAGTTTTCCATTACTATACTCCAAAAACCTGGACGGACCTTAGAGACAACCACATACTTCTCAGAATCAGTGCTCTTTGCCATTGATACGTGAGAAATGGTTCAATCAATGAAAAATGAGGGGTTTCGAAAGCTGAGTAGCTCAGAAATTATTTTGTGGCAAAGTGCTTGCACTATGGATGGGAAAATTAGATGAATGGTGATGAAGAGTTAGGGTTTGAGCAGAAATGGGTGGGATTGAGAATTGGGTTGAACAAAAGAATTGAACTGAATGGGACAAACATGTTTCTTTAAAAAAGGAGAAGATATTCCTTCTATTGAATTACAGAACTGACCAAACTATTACAAATATATTTTTGTTTGTATATTTTGTGACAAGAATCACAAGTATATATAGAGGTCCAAAATATATAAATATTTATAAAAATAATAAAGGTATAATTGTTTAATATATAAGAAAACTTTAATACATTTACTTTATTTAAGAAGTAATATTTTTTATATTTATTTTTATTATTCTGAAACAATTTTCTTTATTTTGTTGGTGAACATTCCCCTGTCCCTGAAGTATGGTTAGGTACGTATCTATCATTTATTCATGGAATGCCATGTCTTTTTTTTTATAAATAATTTATTTTAAATAAATTTAAATTTAAATAAAATTTTGTCTTATAAACATATACTTTATATCTTATGACAATAAAAAATTTGTTTAGTAACGATTTTTTCGTTACGAACACTTACTTTATTAGGTTATAATTTATTTTCCAAACTCTATTTTAGATAGTATTTTAATTTATAGTTTATAATTTATTATTTTTCTTCCATTTTTACCTTTATTATTTTAATTAAAACACATTTTTACCCTTTATGATTTATTTTAATTTAAAATAAAATAATTATATATTAAATATAAAGAATATCAAACAATTATGTCATTTTATATTAATCCGTTAGTGGAATCACCGATTTTATCAAACACTTCAATTAACTTATCAACTATCAATCATCACCCTTTAACTGTAGATTATAAGATATCAGATATTAGTCGGTAGTCATGAATTATGAACTAGCTTATTTTATCGTATAATTTATCTTCTAGAAAGAGGAAAAATTCCAATTTCCATTAATTCTCGGTAACTTCTTTCCTTAAATAACTCCACTTCTTTTATTTTTCAACATGATATCAACACATAGCACGGATAGGGATATTACAACTTAAATTCTGTCAAAATATTTTAAAAAAATATTTTTTAGATTTATTTTAAAGTCTTTTTTTTATATCTAATTAATTGATTCGTCTCTATCCTATATTTCAAACCCCCTAAATCTAATTTCCATCTTCTTTTCTACTTCAAGATGCATTCAAAAATATTTTTGTTTTAAAGATGTAAACCATTTCATGTTTAAATCCAAGAAATGAACTTTTTTTAACCCTTTTTTACATCAAGAGTTTTCCATTACTATACTCCAAAAACCTGGACGGACCTTAGAGACAACCACATACTTCTCAGAATCAGTGCTCTTTGCCATTGATACGTGAGAAATGGTTCAATCAATGAAAAATGAGGGGTTTCGAAAGCTGAGTAGCTCAGAAATTATTTTGTGGCAAAGTGCTTGCACTATGGATGGGAAAATTAGATGAATGGTGATGAAGAGTTAGGGTTTGAGCAGAAATGGGTGGGATTGAGAATTGGGTTGAACAAAAGAATTGAACTGAATGGGACAAACATGTTTCTTTAAAAAAGGAGAAGATATTCCTTCTATTGAATTACAGAACTGACCAAACTATTACAAATATGTTTTTGTTTGTATATTTTGTGACAAGAATCACAAGTATATATAGAGGTCCAAAATATATAAATATTTATAAAAATAATAAAGGTATAATTGTTTAATATATAAGAAAACTTTAATACATTTACTTTATTTAAGAAGTAATATTTTTTATATTTATTTTTATTATTCTGAAACAATTTTCTTTATTTTGTTGGTGAACATTCCCCTGTCCCTGAAGTATGGTTAGGTACGTATCTATCATTTATTCATGGAATGCCATGTCTTTTTTTTATAAATAATTTATTTTAAATAAATTTAAATTTAAATAAAATTTTGTCTTATAAACATATACTTTATATCTTATGACAATAAAAAATTTGTTTAGTAACGATTTTTTCGTTACGAACACTTACTTTATTAGGTTATAATTTATTTTCCAAACTCTATTTTAAATAGTATTTTAATTTATAGTTTATAATTTATTATTTTTCTTCCATTTTTACCTTTATTATTTTAATTAAAACACATTTTTACCCTTTATGATTTATTTTAATTTAAAATAAAATAATTATATATTAAATATAAAGAATATCAAACAATTATGTCATTTTATATTAATCCGTTAGTGGAATCACTGATTTTATCAAACACTTCAATTAACTTATCAACTATCAATCATCACCCTTTAACTGTAGATTATAAGATATCAGATATTAGTCGGTAGTCATGAATTATGAACTAGCTTATTTTATCGTATAATTTATCTTCTAGAAAGAGGAAAAATTCCAATTTCCATTAATTCTCGGTAACTTCTTTCCTTAAATAACTCCACTTCTTTTATTTTTCAACATGATATCAACACATAGCACGGATAGGGATATTACAACTTAAATTCTGTCAAAATATTTTAAAAAAAATATTTTTTAGATTTATTTTAAAGTCTTTTTTTTATATCTAATTAATTGATTCGTCTCTATCCTATATTTCAAACCCCCTAAATCTAATTTCCATCTTCTTTTCTACTTCAAGATGCATTCAAAAATATTTTTGTTTTAAAGATGTAAACCATTTCATGTTTAAATCCAAGAAATGAACTTTTTTTAACCCTTTTTTACATCAAGAGTTTTCCATTACTATACTCCAAAAACCTGGACGGACCTTAGAGACAACCACATACTTCTCAGAATCAGTGCTCTTTGCCATTGATACGTGAGAAATGGTTCAATCAATGAAAAATGAGGGGTTTCGAAAGCTGAGTAGCTCAGAAATTATTTTGTGGCAAAGTGCTTGCACTATGGATGGGAAAATTAGATGAATGGTGATGAAGAGTTAGGGTTTGAGCAGAAATGGGTGGGATTGAGAATTGGGTTGAACAAAAGAATTGAACTGAATGGGACAAACATGTTTCTTTAAAAAAGGAGAAGATATTCCTTCTATTGAATTACAGAACTGACCAAACTATTACAAATATGTTTTTGTTTGTATATTTTGTGACAAGAATCACAAGTATATATAGAGGTCCAAAATATATAAATATTTATAAAAATAATAAAGGTATAATTGTTTAATATATAAGAAAACTTTAATACATTTACTTTATTTAAGAAGTAATATTTTTTATATTTATTTTTATTATTCTGAAACAATTTTCTTTATTTTGTTGGTGAACATTCCCCTGTCCCTGAAGTATGGTTAGGTACGTATCTATCATTTATTCATGGAATGCCATGTCTTTTTTTTATAAATAATTTATTTTAAATAAATTTAAATTTAAATAAAATTTTGTCTTATAAACATATACTTTATATCTTATGACAATAAAAAATTTGTTTAGTAACGATTTTTTCGTTACGAACACTTACTTTATTAGGTTATAATTTATTTTCCAAACTCTATTTTAAATAGTATTTTAATTTATAGTTTATAATTTATTATTTTTCTTCCATTTTTACCTTTATTATTTTAATTAAAACACATTTTTACCCTTTATGATTTATTTTAATTTAAAATAAAATAATTATATATTAAATATAAAGAATATCAAACAATTATGTCATTTTATATTAATCCGTTAGTGGAATCACTGATTTTATCAAACACTTCAATTAACTTATCAACTATCAATCATCACCCTTTAACTGTAGATTATAAGATATCAGATATTAGTCGGTAGTCATGAATTATGAACTAGCTTATTTTATCGTATAATTTATCTTCTAGAAAGAGGAAAAATTCCAATTTCCATTAATTCTCGGTAACTTCTTTCCTTAAATAACTCCACTTCTTTTATTTTTCAACATGATATCAACACATAGCACGGATAGGGATATTACAACTTAAATTCTGTCAAAATATTTAAAAAAAATATTTTTTAGATTTATTTTAAAGTCTTTTTTTTATATCTAATTAATTGATTCGTCTCTATCCTATATTTCAAACCCCCTAAATCTAATTTCCATCTTCTTTTCTACTTCAAGATGCATTCAAAAATATTTTTGTTTTAAAGATGTAAACCATTTCATGTTTAAATCCAAGAAATGAACTTTTTTTAACCCTTTTTTACATCAAGAGTTTTCCATTACTATACTCCAAAAACCTGGACGGACCTTAGACACAACCACATACTTCTCAGAATCAGTGCTCTTTGCCATTGATACGTGAGAAATGGTTCAATCAATGAAAAATGAGGGGTTTCGAAAGCTGAGTAGCTCAGAAATTATTTTGTGGCAAAGTGCTTGCACTATGGATGGGAAAATTAGATGAATGGTGATGAAGAGTTAGGGTTTGAGCAGAAATGGGTGGGATTGAGAATTGGGTTGAACAAAAGAATTGAACTGAATGGGACAAACATGTTTCTTTAAAAAAGGAGAAGATATTCCTTCTATTGAATTACAGAACTGACCAAACTATTACAAATATGTTTTTGTTTGTATATTTTGTGACAAGAATCACAAGTATATATAGAGGTCCAAAATATATAAATATTTATAAAAATAATAAAGGTATAATTGTTTAATATATAAGAAAACTTTAATACATTTACTTTATTTAAGAAGTAATATTTTTTATATTTATTTTTATTATTCTGAAACAATTTTCTTTATTTTGTTGGTGAACATTCCCCTGTCCCTGAAGTATGGTTAGGTACGTATCTATCATTTATTCATGGAATGCCATGTCTTTTTTTTATAAATAATTTATTTTAAATAAATTTAAATTTAAATAAAATTTTGTCTTATAAACATATACTTTATATCTTATGACAATAAAAAATTTGTTTAGTAACGATTTTTTCGTTACGAACACTTACTTTATTAGGTTATAATTTATTTTCCAAACTCTATTTTAATAGTATTTTAATTTATAGTTTATAATTTATTATTTTTCTTCCATTTTTACCTTTATTATTTTAATTAAAACACATTTTTACCCTTTATGATTTATTTTAATTTAAAATAAAATAATTATATATTAAATATAAAGAATATCAAACAATTATGTCATTTTATATTAATCCGTTAGTGGAATCACTGATTTTATCAAACACTTCAATTAACTTATCAACTATCAATCATCACCCTTTAACTGTAGATTATAAGATATCAGATATTAGTCGGTAGTCATGAATTATGAACTAGCTTATTTTATCGTATAATTTATCTTCTAGAAAGAGGAAAAATTCCAATTTCCATTAATTCTCGGTAACTTCTTTCCTTAAATAACTCCACTTCTTTTATTTTTCAACATGATATCAACACATAGCACGGATAGGGATATTACAACTTAAATTCTGTCAAAATATTTTAAAAAAAATATTTTTTAGATTTATTTTAAAGTCTTTTTTTTATATCTAATTAATTGATTCGTCTCTATCCTATATTTCAAACCCCCTAATCTAATTTCCATCTTCTTTTCTACTTCAAGATGCATTCAAAAATATTTTTGTTTTAAAGATGTAAACCATTTCATGTTTAAATCCAAGAAATGAACTTTTTTTAACCCTTTTTTACATCAAGAGTTTTCCATTACTATACTCCAAAAACCTGGACGGACCTTAGACACAACCACATACTTCTCAGAATCAGTGCTCTTTGCCATTGATACGTGAGAAATGGTTCAATCAATGAAAAATGAGGGGTTTCGAAAGCTGAGTAGCTCAGAAATTATTTTGTGGCAAAGTGCTTGCACTATGGATGGGAAAATTAGATGAATGGTGATGAAGAGTTAGGGTTTGAGCAGAAATGGGTGGGATTGAGAATTGGGTTGAACAAAAGAATTGAACTGAATGGGACAAACATGTTTCTTTAAAAAAGGAGAAGATATTCCTTCTATTGAATTACAGAACTGACCAAACTATTACAAATATGTTTTTGTTTGTATATTTTGTGACAAGAATCACAAGTATATATAGAGGTCCAAAATATATAAATATTTATAAAAATAATAAAGGTATAATTGTTTAATATATAAGAAAACTTTAATACATTTACTTTATTTAAGAAGTAATATTTTTTATATTTATTTTTATTATTCTGAAACAATTTTCTTTATTTTGTTGGTGAACATTCCCCTGTCCCTGAAGTATGGTTAGGTACGTATCTATCATTTATTCATGGAATGCCATGTCTTTTTTTTATAAATAATTTATTTTAAATAAATTTAAATTTAAATAAAATTTTGTCTTATAAACATATACTTTATATCTTATGACAATAAAAAATTTGTTTAGTAACGATTTTTTCGTTACGAACACTTACTTTATTAGGTTATAATTTATTTTCCAAACTCTATTTTAAATAGTATTTTAATTTATAGTTTATAATTTATTATTTTTCTTCCATTTTTACCTTTATTATTTTAATTAAAACACATTTTTACCCTTTATGATTTATTTTAATTTAAAATAAAATAATTATATATTAAATATAAAGAATATCAAACAATTATGTCATTTTATATTAATCCGTTAGTGGAATCACTGATTTTATCAAACACTTCAATTAACTTATCAACTATCAATCATCACCCTTTAACTGTAGATTATAAGATATCAGATATTAGTCGGTAGTCATGAATTATGAACTAGCTTATTTTATCGTATAATTTATCTTCTAGAAAGAGGAAAAATTCCAATTTCCATTAATTCTCGGTAACTTCTTTCCTTAAATAACTCCACTTCTTTTATTTTTCAACATGATATCAACACATAGCACGGATAGGGATATTACAACTTAAATTCTGTCAAAATATTTTAAAAAAAATATTTTTTAGATTTATTTTAAAGTCTTTTTTTTATATCTAATTAATTGATTCGTCTCTATCCTATATTTCAAACCCCCTAATCTAATTTCCATCTTCTTTTCTACTTCAAGATGCATTCAAAAATATTTTTGTTTTAAAGATGTAAACCATTTCATGTTTAAATCCAAGAAATGAACTTTTTTTAACCCTTTTTTACATCAAGAGTTTTCCATTACTATACTCCAAAAACCTGGACGGACCTTAGACACAACCACATACTTCTCAGAATCAGTGCTCTTTGCCATTGATACGTGAGAAATGGTTCAATCAATGAAAAATGAGGGGTTTCGAAAGCTGAGTAGCTCAGAAATTATTGTGGCAAAGTGCTTGCACTATGGATGGGAAAATTAGATGAATGGTGATGAAGAGTTAGGGTTTGAGCAGAAATGGGTGGGATTGAGAATTGGGTTGAACAAAAGAATTGAACTGAATGGGACAAACATGTTTCTTTAAAAAAGGAGAAGATATTCCTTCTATTGAATTACAGAACTGACCAAACTATTACAAATATGTTTTTGTTTGTATATTTTGTGACAAGAATCACAAGTATATATAGAGGTCCAAAATATATAAATATTTATAAAAATAATAAAGGTATAATTGTTTAATATATAAGAAAACTTTAATACATTTACTTTATTTAAGAAGTAATATTTTTTATATTTATTTTTATTATTCTGAAACAATTTTCTTTATTTTGTTGGTGAACATTCCCCTGTCCCTGAAGTATGGTTAGGTACGTATCTATCATTTATTCATGGAATGCCATGTCTTTTTTTTATAAATAATTTATTTTAAATAAATTTAAATTTAAATAAAATTTTGTCTTATAAACATATACTTTATATCTTATGACAATAAAAAATTTGTTTAGTAACGATTTTTTCGTTACGAACACTTACTTTATTAGGTTATAATTTATTTTCCAAACTCTATTTTAAATAGTATTTTAATTTATAGTTTATAATTTATTATTTTTCTTCCATTTTTACCTTTATTATTTTAATTAAAACACATTTTTACCCTTTATGATTTATTTTAATTTAAAATAAAATAATTATATATTAAATATAAAGAATATCAAACAATTATGTCATTTTATATTAATCCGTTAGTGGAATCACTGATTTTATCAAACACTTCAATTAACTTATCAACTATCAATCATCACCCTTTAACTGTAGATTATAAGATATCAGATATTAGTCGGTAGTCATGAATTATGAACTAGCTTATTTTATCGTATAATTTATCTTCTAGAAAGAGGAAAAATTCCAATTTCCATTAATTCTCGGTAACTTCTTTCCTTAAATAACTCCACTTCTTTTATTTTTCAACATGATATCAACACATAGCACGGATAGGGATATTACAACTTAAATTCTGTCAAAATATTTAAAAAAAATATTTTTTAGATTTATTTTAAAGTCTTTTTTTTATATCTAATTAATTGATTCGTCTCTATCCTATATTTCAAACCCCCTAATCTAATTTCCATCTTCTTTTCTACTTCAAGATGCATTCAAAAATATTTTTGTTTTAAAGATGTAAACCATTTCATGTTTAAATCCAAGAAATGAACTTTTTTTAACCCTTTTTTACATCAAGAGTTTTCCATTACTATACTCCAAAAACCTGGACGGACCTTAGACACAACCACATACTTCTCAGAATCAGTGCTCTTTGCCATTGATACGTGAGAAATGGTTCAATCAATGAAAAATGAGGGGTTTCGAAAGCTGAGTAGCTCAGAAATTATTTTGTGGCAAAGTGCTTGCACTATGGATGGGAAAATTAGATGAATGGTGATGAAGAGTTAGGGTTTGAGCAGAAATGGGTGGGATTGAGAATTGGGTTGAACAAAAGAATTGAACTGAATGGGACAAACATGTTTCTTTAAAAAAGGAGAAGATATTCCTTCTATTGAATTACAGAACTGACCAAACTATTACAAATATGTTTTTGTTTGTATATTTTGTGACAAGAATCACAAGTATATATAGAGGTCCAAAATATATAAATATTTATAAAAATAATAAAGGTATAATTGTTTAATATATAAGAAAACTTTAATACATTTACTTTATTTAAGAAGTAATATTTTTTATATTTATTTTTATTATTCTGAAACAATTTTCTTTATTTTGTTGGTGAACATTCCCCTGTCCCTGAAGTATGGTTAGGTACGTATCTATCATTTATTCATGGAATGCCATGTCTTTTTTTTATAAATAATTTATTTTAAATAAATTTAAATTTAAATAAAATTTTGTCTTATAAACATATACTTTATATCTTATGACAATAAAAAATTTGTTTAGTAACGATTTTTTCGTTACGAACACTTACTTTATTAGGTTATAATTTATTTTCCAAACTCTATTTTAAATAGTATTTTAATTTATAGTTTATAATTTATTATTTTTCTTCCATTTTTACCTTTATTATTTTAATTAAAACACATTTTTACCCTTTATGATTTATTTTAATTTAAAATAAAATAATTATATATTAAATATAAAGAATATCAAACAATTATGTCATTTTATATTAATCCGTTAGTGGAATCACTGATTTTATCAAACACTTCAATTAACTTATCAACTATCAATCATCACCCTTTAACTGTAGATTAAAAGATATCGGATATTAGTCGGTAGTCATGAATTATGAACTAGCTTATTTTATCGTATAATTTATCTTCTAGAAAGAGGAAAAATTCCAATTTCCATTAATTCTCGGTAACTTCTTTCCTTAAATAACTCCACTTCTTTTATTTTTCAACATGATATCAACACATAGCACGGATAGGGATATTACAACTTAAATTCTGTCAAAATATTTAAAAAAAAAATATTTTTTAGATTTATTTTAAAGTCTTTTTTTTATATCTAATTAATTGATTCGTCTCTATCCTATATTTCAAACCCCCTAAATCTAATTTCCATCTTCTTTTCTACTTCAAGATGCATTCAAAAATATTTTTGTTTTAAAGATGTAAACCATTTCATGTTTAAATCCAAGAAATGAACTTTTTTTAACCCTTTTTTACATCAAGAGTTTTCCATTACTATACTCCAAAAACCTGGACGGACCTTAGACACAACCACATACTTCTCAGAATCAGTGCTCTTTGCCATTGATACGTGAGAAATGGTTCAATCAATGAAAAATGAGGGGTTTCGAAAGCTGAGTAGCTCAGAAATTATTTTGTGGCAAAGTGCTTGCACTATGGATGGGAAAATTAGATGAATGGTGATGAAGAGTTAGGGTTTGAGCAGAAATGGGTGGGATTGAGAATTGGGTTGAACAAAAGAATTGAACTGAATGGGACAAACATGTTTCTTTAAAAAAGGAGAAGATATTCCTTCTATTGAATTACAGAACTGACCAAACTATTACAAATATGTTTTTGTTTGTATATTTTGTGACAAGAATCACAAGTATATATAGAGGTCCAAAATATATAAATATTTATAAAAATAATAAAGGTATAATTGTTTAATATATAAGAAAACTTTAATACATTTACTTTATTTAAGAAGTAATATTTTTTATATTTATTTTTATTATTCTGAAACAATTTTCTTTATTTTGTTGGTGAACATTCCCCTGTCCCTGAAGTATGGTTAGGTACGTATCTATCATTTATTCATGGAATGCCATGTCTTTTTTTTATAAATAATTTATTTTAAATAAATTTAAATTTAAATAAAATTTTGTCTTATAAACATATACTTTATATCTTATGACAATAAAAAATTTGTTTAGTAACGATTTTTTCGTTACGAACACTTACTTTATTAGGTTATAATTTATTTTCCAAACTCTATTTTAGATAGTATTTTAATTTATAGTTTATAATTTATTATTTTTCTTCCATTTTTACCTTTATTATTTTAATTAAAACACATTTTTACCCTTTATGATTTATTTTAATTTAAAATAAAATAATTATATATTAAATATAAAGAATATCAAACAATTATGTCATTTTATATTAATCCGTTAGTGGAATCACTGATTTTATCAAACACTTCAATTAACTTATCAACTATCAATCATCACCCTTTAACTGTAGATTATAAGATATCAGATATTAGTCGGTAGTCATGAATTATGAACTAGCTTATTTTATCGTATAATTTATCTTCTAGAAAGAGGAAAAATTCCAATTTCCATTAATTCTCGGTAACTTCTTTCCTTAAATAACTCCACTTCTTTTATTTTTCAACATGATATCAACACATAGCACGGATAGGGATATTACAACTTAAATTCTGTCAAAATATTTAAAAAAAATATTTTTTAGATTTATTTTAAAGTCTTTTTTTATATCTAATTAATTGATTCGTCTCTATCCTATATTTCAAACCCCCTAAATCTAATTTCCATCTTCTTTTCTACTTCAAGATGCATTCAAAAATATTTTTGTTTTAAAGATGTAAACCATTTCATGTTTAAATCCAAGAAATGAACTTTTTTTAACCCTTTTTTACATCAAGAGTTTTCCATTACTATACTCCAAAAACCTGGACGGACCTTAGACACAACCACATACTTCTCAGAATCAGTGCTCTTTGCCATTGATACGTGAGAAATGGTTCAATCAATGAAAAATGAGGGGTTTCGAAAGCTGAGTAGCTCAGAAATTATTTTGTGGCAAAGTGCTTGCACTATGGATGGGAAAATTAGATGAATGGTGATGAAGAGTTAGGGTTTGAGCAGAAATGGGTGGGATTGAGAATTGGGTTGAACAAAAGAATTGAACTGAATGGGACAAACATGTTTCTTTAAAAAAGGAGAAGATATTCCTTCTATTGAATTACAGAACTGACCAAACTATTACAAATATGTTTTTGTTTGTATATTTTGTGACAAGAATCACAAGTATATATAGAGGTCCAAAATATATAAATATTTATAAAAATAATAAAGGTATAATTGTTTAATATATAAGAAAACTTTAATACATTTACTTTATTTAAGAAGTAATATTTTTTATATTTATTTTTATTATTCTGAAACAATTTTCTTTATTTTGTTGGTGAACATTCCCCTGTCCCTGAAGTATGGTTAGGTACGTATCTATCATTTATTCATGGAATGCCATGTCTTTTTTTTATAAATAATTTATTTTAAATAAATTTAAATTTAAATAAAATTTTGTCTTATAAACATATACTTTATATCTTATGACAATAAAAAATTTGTTTAGTAACGATTTTTTCGTTACGAACACTTACTTTATTAGGTTATAATTTATTTTCCAAACTCTATTTTAGATAGTATTTTAATTTATAGTTTATAATTTATTATTTTTCTTCCATTTTTACCTTTATTATTTTAATTAAAACACATTTTTACCCTTTATGATTTATTTTAATTTAAAATAAAATAATTATATATTAAATATAAAGAATATCAAACAATTATGTCATTTTATATTAATCCGTTAGTGGAATCACCGATTTTATCAAACACTTCAATTAACTTATCAACTATCAATCATCACCCTTTAACTGTAGATTATAAGATATCGGATATTAGTCGGTAGTCATGAATTATGAACTAGCTTATTTTATCGTATAATTTATCTTCTAGAAAGAGGAAAAATTCCAATTTCCATTAATTCTCGGTAACTTCTTTCCTTAAATAACTCCACTTCTTTTATTTTTCAACATGATATCAACACATAGCACGGATAGGGATATTACAACTTAAATTCTGTCAAAATATTTTAAAAAAAATATTTTTTAGATTTATTTTAAAGTCTTTTTTTTATATCTAATTAATTGATTCGTCTCTATCCTATATTTCAAACCCCCTAAATCTAATTTCCATCTTCTTTTCTACTTCAAGATGCATTCAAAAATATTTTTGTTTTAAAGATGTAAACCATTTCATGTTTAAATCCAAGAAATGAACTTTTTTTAACCCTTTTTTACATCAAGAGTTTTCCATTACTATACTCCAAAAACCTGGACGGACCTTAGAGACAACCACATACTTCTCAGAATCAGTGCTCTTTGCCATTGATACGTGAGAAATGGTTCAATCAATGAAAAATGAGGGGTTTCGAAAGCTGAGTAGCTCAGAAATTATTTTGTGGCAAAGTGCTTGCACTATGGATGGGAAAATTAGATGAATGGTGATGAAGAGTTAGGGTTTGAGCAGAAATGGGTGGGATTGAGAATTGGGTTGAACAAAAGAATTGAACTGAATGGGACAAACATGTTTCTTTAAAAAAGGAGAAGATATTCCTTCTATTGAATTACAGAACTGACCAAACTATTACAAATATGTTTTTGTTTGTATATTTTGTGACAAGAATCACAAGTATATATAGAGGTCCAAAATATATAAATATTTATAAAAATAATAAAGGTATAATTGTTTAATATATAAGAAAACTTTAATACATTTACTTTATTTAAGAAGTAATATTTTTTATATTTATTTTTATTATTCTGAAACAATTTTCTTTATTTTGTTGGTGAACATTCCCCTGTCCCTAAAGTATGGTTAGGTACGTATCTATCATTTATTTATGGAATGCCATGTCTTTTTTTTATAAATAATTTATTTTAAATAAATTTAAATTTAAATAAAATTTTGTCTTATAAACATATACTTTATATCTTATGACAATAAAAAATTTGTTTAGTAACGATTTTTTCGTTACGAACACTTACTTTATTAGGTTATAATTTATTTTCCAAACTCTATTTTAGATAGTATTTTAATTTATAGTTTATAATTTATTATTTTTCTTCCATTTTTACCTTTATTATTTTAATTAAAACACATTTTTACCCTTTATGATTTATTTTAATTTAAAATAAAATAATTATATATTAAATATAAAGAATATCAAACAATTATGTCATTTTATATTAATCCGTTAGTGGAATCACCGATTTTATCAAACACTTCAATTAACTTATCAACTATCAATCATCACCCTTTAACTGTAGATTATAAGATATCGGATATTAGTCGGTAGTCATGAATTATGAACTAGCTTATTTTATCGTATAATTTATCTTCTAGAAAGAGGAAAAATTCCAATTTCCATTAATTCTCGGTAACTTCTTTCCTTAAATAACTCCACTTCTTTTATTTTTCAACATGATATCAACACATAGCACGGATAGGGATATTACAACTTAAATTCTGTCAAAATATTTAAAAAAATATTTTTTAGATTTATTTTAAAGTCTTTTTTTTATATCTAATTAATTGATTCGTCTCTATCCTATATTTCAAACCCCCTAAATCTAATTTCCATCTTCTTTTCTACTTCAAGATGCATTCAAAAATATTTTTGTTTTAAAGATGTAAACCATTTCATGTTTAAATCCAAGAAATGAACTTTTTTTAACCCTTTTTTACATCAAGAGTTTTCCATTACTATACTCCAAAAACCTGGACGGACCTTAGAGACAACCACATACTTCTCAGAATCAGTGCTCTTTGCCATTGATACGTGAGAAATGGTTCAATCAATGAAAAATGAGGGGTTTCGAAAGCTGAGTAGCTCAGAAATTATTGTGGGAAAGTGCTTGCACTATGGATGTGAAAATTAGATGAATGGTGATGAAGAGTTAGGGTTTGAGCAGAAATGGGTGGGATTGAGAATTGGGTTGAACAAAAGAATTGAACTGAATGGGACAAACATGTTTCTTTAAAAAAGGAGAAGATATTCCTTCTATTGAATTACAGAACTGACCAAACTATTACAAATATGTTTTTGTTTGTATATTTTGTGACAAGAATCACAAGTATATATAGAGGTCCAAAATATATAAATATTTATAAAAATAATAAAGGTATAATTGTTTAATATATAAGAAAACTTTAATACATTTACTTTATTTAAGAAGTAATATTTTTTATATTTATTTTTATTATTCTGAAACAATTTTCTTTATTTTGTTGGTGAACATTCCCCTGTCCCTAAAGTATGGTTAGGTACGTATCTATCATTTATTTATGGAATGCCATGTCTTTTTTTATAAATAATTTATTTTAAATAAATTTAAATTTAAATAAAATTTTGTCTTATAAACATATACTTTATATCTTATGACAATAAAAAATTTGTTTAGTAACGATTTTTTCGTTACGAACACTTACTTTATTAGGTTATAATTTATTTTCCAAACTCTATTTTAGATAGTATTTTAATTTATAGTTTATAATTTATTATTTTTCTTCCATTTTTACCTTTATTATTTTAATTAAAACACATTTTTACCCTTTATGATTTATTTTAATTTAAAATAAAATAATTATATATTAAATATAAAGAATATCAAACAATTATGTCATTTTATATTAATCCGTTAGTGGAATCACCGATTTTATCAAACACTTCAATTAACTTATCAACTATCAATCATCACCCTTTAACTGTAGATTATAAGATATCGGATATTAGTCGGTAGTCATGAATTATGAACTAGCTTATTTTATCGTATGATTTATCTTCTAGAAAGAGGAAAAATTCCAATTTCCATTAATTCTCGGTAACTTCTTTCCTTAAATAACTCCACTTCTTTTATTTTTCAACATGATATCAACACATAGCACGGATAGCGATATTACAACTTAAATTCTGTCAAAATATTTAAAAAAATATATTTTTTAGATTTATTTTAAAGTCTTTTTTTTATATCTAATTAATTGATTCGTCTCTATCCTATATTTCAAACCCCCTAAATCTAATTTCCATCTTCTTTTCTACTTCAAGATGCATTCAAAAATATTTTTGTTTTAAAGATGTAAACCATTTCATGTTTAAATCCAAGAAATGAACTTTTTTTAACCCTTTTTTACATCAAGAGTTTTCCATTACTATACTCCAAAAACCTGGACGGACCTTAGAGACAACCACATACTTCTCAGAATCAGTGCTCTTTGCCATTGATACGTGAGAAATGGTTCAATCAATGAAAAATGAGGGGTTTCGAAAGCTGAGTAGCTCAGAAATTATTTTGTGGCAAAGTGCTTGCACTATGGATGGGAAAATTAGATGAATGGTGATGAAGAGTTAGGGTTTGAGCAGAAATGGGTGGGATTGAGAATTGGGTTGAACAAAAGAATTGAACTGAATGGGACAAACATGTTTCTTTAAAAAAGGAGAAGATATTCCTTCTATTGAATTACAGAACTGACCAAACTATTACAAATATGTTTTTGTTTGTATATTTTGTGACAAGAATCACAAGTATATATAGAGGTCCAAAATATATAAATATTTATAAAAATAATAAAGGTATAATTGTTTAATATATAAGAAAACTTTAATACATTTACTTTATTTAAGAAGTAATATTTTTTATATTTATTTTTATTATTCTGAAACAATTTTCTTTATTTTGTTGGTGAACATTCCCCTGTCCCTAAAGTATGGTTAGGTACGTATCTATCATTTATTTATGGAATGCCATGTCTTTTTTTTATAAATAATTTATTTTAAATAAATTTAAATTTAAATAAAATTTTGTCTTATAAACATATACTTTATATCTTATGAAAATAAAAAATTTGTTTAGTAACGATTTTTTCGTTACGAACACTTACTTTATTAGGTTATAATTTATTTTCCAAACTCTATTTTAGATAGTATTTTAATTTATAGTTTATAATTTATTATTTTTCTTCCATTTTTACCTTTATTATTTTAATTAAAACACATTTTTACCCTTTATGATTTATTTTAATTTAAAATAAAATAATTATATATTAAATATAAAGAATATCAAACAATTATGTCATTTTATATTAATCCGTTAGTGGAATCACCGATTTTATCAAACACTTCAATTAACTTATCAACTATCAATCATCACCCTTTAACTGTAGATTATAAGATATCAGATATTAGTCGGTAGTCATGAATTATGAACTAGCTTATTTTATCGTATAATTTATCTTCTAGAAAGAGGAAAAATTCCAATTTCCATTAATTCTCGGTAACTTCTTTCCTTAAATAACTCCACTTCTTTTATTTTTCAACATGATATCAACACATAGCACGGATAGGGATATTACTGAAGGAGAATTGCGGTCCAAAACGCAGCGGAAATTAAAATTTTCTCCTTTAGAGATCCTTACGAATGGTCATGATCAGTGATAGAATATTTACCTCTTGTGATGATCGAAACCTTTGGTGCAGATCTCTTGTGACGATCAAAACCTTTGATGCAGATCCACGAAGCGATCACGAACGTTGAACGATGACAACGTCTCAACTCAGTCCACACGAACGGGTTCCTTCAATCTCAGTGCTAGCTGGTACGAATGAAGGCTTTGAGTGAGAGAGAGAGAGTGAGAAAACGAAAATAATGCAACCGCTAATTTTTGCTTCTGCACAAGGGTTCTATTTATAGAACCACTTGTGTGGGCTTCAAGCTAAAAGCCCACTTAAGTGTATTTTGGCCCATATCTTATAATATGCCCAAAATCACTTAAGCTCATGGTACCTTACCATATTTCGTATTCTACTCAAGTACACCGTACCTTACGATGTTCTATAACTCACTTAAGGGCACCGTACCTTACGGTATTCCTTAGTTACTCTATCTCTCATCAATCCGTCCTTTGTGTGTGACCCTGTAGGTTTTCGTGACGTTGGCAATTATACTAAATCACACATTTAATATAATAAATAGTGAGCGGTATCTAGCAACACATCACTGCTACCCAAGACACGAAAATGTCATGTGATCTGACAAAACCTTTTGTGATAATACTTATGTGTATAATTACCCTTTTGCCCTTATGTCTATATTGAACACAAAGCATAGACCATGTCATCCTTGTCCAGTTCAATATTGGGCCCGTAGACATTTATCCTGTTATGCAGGATAGGCAAATTCCATCTAGGTCACTCATGTCCCTCAGCATGCTTCGTGGAGTACCCATCAACTGTCTTTATGGTTATCCAGTTACGGATAACGTTGGATCAGCAATAAAGCACTCGACGCTACATCTAAGATCCATAGTGGTTTCAGGTCGGAGAGTGGAATACACTATTATCACCATGAGAATAACTTATGATACTTTGCATAAATTTCTATATAGTATTCTCATAGCGGGTCAATCCGATATAAATATTACTCTTAATATTCATACCTATGTTTAAGACTTGATAACTCTTTATCCATGATCCATGAGATGTGATCATCAGTCTACAAACATAATAGTCTTAATGCTTTAATGTTATCCCACTTCACACTAAAGCTCGACTACGGATACTTTAGGAATAGTGTCCTTATGTTTAATGTGTTCTCATGATTAAGTCACACTTAATACATTAAACGGACTATCTATTCCAGGGACTTTATTAATCAACCATAATAAAGAGAATGCCTTTTATTATTCGATACAAGTACCAAAATATATTGGCCTCTAGGGCTTACACCAACAATCTCCCACTAGCACTAGAGCCAATCAGGCATACCCCGTATGCCCATTGATCTAGTATGGCCATCATGCTTCTGCTGCGCAAGAGGCTTTGTCAGTGGGTCAACTATATTGTCAAGTGTAGGTACTTTACATATTTTCACATCTCCTCTATCTATTATCTCTCGAATGAGATGATAACGCCTAAGTATGTGTTTGGATCGTCGGTGAGATCTAGGCTCCTTAGCTTGTGCGATAGCACCATTGTTATCATAATAGAGACCAGTGGGATCCACAATGCTAGGGACTATGCCAAGTTCACTAATGAACTTTTTGATCCAAACAACTCCCTTTTCTGCATTTGAGGCAGCAATATACTCGGCCTCGGTTGTAGAATCAGCAACTGTATCTTGCTTTGAACTTTTCAAGCTCACAGCGCCACCATTTCAGCAAAACACATAACCATTGGAATCATTCATATTAAAGCGTCTCAGCACCTTGTCTATGTACTCTGACTTAGGCCAAGCATTTTATGATATATCTCTATAGATTCTTATTCCTAATATATAGGCTGCTTCACCTAGGTCCTTCATAGATAAGCATTTCCCCACCCAAGACTTTGCTTGTTGCAGGGTAGGGATATCGTTTCCAATAAGTAATATGTCATCTACATATAATACCAGGAATACGATCATGCTCCCACTAACCTTCTTGTAGACACAAGGCTCATCTTCGTTCTTGATGAATCCATATTGTTTTACTGTTTCATCAAAACAAAGATTCCATGAGTAGGTCACAAGCTCATCTTGATCCATGAGTAATACATCACCTTGATCAGATATCCATATATCTCAGGTAGGTGACGTATCCTGCCTGACCTACGCTGGTCTTGTTCTACTTGAGCAGGTTGCTCTTACACAACTAATTGTGTTTCCTGCTCCAATTCCTCCATAGATGTGTCGATGCTTTGTGATTCTTGAATTTCTTCAAGCTCTACTTTCCTCCCACTGGTTCCTTTGGAAATAAAGATCCTTTTCTAGGAAAACTCCAGTTCGAGCGACAAACACTTTGCCCTCAGAAGGATTGTAGAAGCAATACCCTTTTGTTTCTTTAGGATACCCCACAAATAAGCATTTGTCAGATTTGGGCTCAAGCTTAGTTGAAATTTGTCGTTTCACATAAACCTCGCAACCCCAAATCTTCATGTAAGACATATGTGGTTTCTTACCACTCCATATCTCATATGGTGTCTTCTCAACCTTTTTGGATGAAACACGGTTAAGTGTGTAAGCTGCTGTCAATAGTGCATGTCCCCAAAAGGAGTTTGGAAGATCGGCGTGACTCATCATGGATTTAACTCATTAGGTTTCATCCTTTTAGTATTAATGTTATAAGTTGGCATTATGAGATCAAGGACATATAGTCCATTGCTCACTTGTGCAGTAGCATAGAATATATCATTCAAATAAATTGAGCAACAATTGTTCTTTATTATAAATGAAAAACCAAACTTGTCCAAACAAGAAATGGAAATAATATTCCTGCTAATTGCAGATACATAATAACAGTTCTCTAACTGAATTATAAAACCACTAGGTAAAGTTAATAAGATCCTACGGCTCAAGTAGCAACCTTTGCTCCATTGCCAACTCGTAGGTCAACTTCACCTTTTGCCAAATCTCTACTCCATTTCAGCCCCTGCACATTTGTACAAGTGTGAGAACCGCATCCAGTATCTAATACCCATGATGCAGAAGTAGATGAATTAATAACAAAAATACCTGAAGTTGAAGTCTCTACTCCATTCTTCTTATCTTCCAGGTACTTTGGGCAGTTTCTTTTCCAGTGTCCGGTCTTACCGCAATGGAAGCAGGTGCCTTCTTTTGCTATACCTCCATTAGGCTTCAAAGCATCAACGGTGGGTTTGGGTTTGGCAACTTCCTTGCCCTTCCCTTTATCACCATGCTTAGTGGGCCTTTTGTTCTGTCTCTTTCCATTTCCGATCATCAGAATGGACTTCCCTTTTGACTTCAGATTTTGCTCGGCAGTTTTAACATGGCGAGCAGTTCAGGAAGAGATTTGTCCATATCAATCATATTGAAATTTAGGACAAATTGACTGAAACTATCTGGCAACGATTGCAAGATCAAATCAGTTGCAAGTTCCTTTTCGAGGGGAAAACCCAATCTCTCAAGGTTTTCCACATACCCAATCATCTTGAGTACATGGGGACCTACATGGGCTCCCTCAGCTAACTTGCTTTGAAAAAGGGCTTTTGAAACTTCAAACCTCTCATGCCTTGCTTGCTCTTGATAGAGCAACTTCAGGTGTTCGATCATATCGAATGCTGACATGTTCTCATGTTGCTTTTGCAATTCTGAGTTCATGGTAGCCAGCATGAGACAAGCAGTTTCATTGGCATCATCGACATGCTTCTTATAAGCATCTCTTTCTGCCTTAGGTGCAGAACTAGGAGGTTCCTCTTCAGGAACAGGTGTCTCCAAGACATACAGCTTTTTATCATGTTTGAGGACAATCCTCAGGTTTCGGTGCCAATCCAGAAAATTTGTCCCAGACAATTTTTCCTTGTCAAGGATTGATCTCAAGATGTTGTTAGAGGTGTTTGCTGTCATGGTAATCTACATAAGGATTAATGAAAATATAAGTATCATTGACATATTTAATCAGGCCTTTAATCAATTATGCTCCCACTATTTTACTCAAAACAAATGACCCTCATCATTTGATTCGGAAAATCCCGTTGGAAGATTTTCTAGTGGGTCGAGATCCATATTTCACTTCGTTCTAAGTCCGCGTAGGCGGATTACACAAAACTAGGTTATTTAGGTATGAACTCCTTCCAATTGTATCTCATACAACTCTCGAAAATTTTAGTTGGGTGAATAACTCCTTATTCCAATCCATCATATGGATTATTCCCAACTCTTGCTTCTAAAACATATATGATATTATTATAATTAAGTTTGACCCATTGTCTTAGCAGTTGGATATTACAATTATCCCATCGCACCTTACTAATATAGAACATGCACCTCGCTTTGGCGAAACCTACATTATCCGATACTAGTCTTGATGAGTGCTAAAACTTGGAAAGCAAACATATATAATATCATCATAATTTGTTTAGTTAAGTTTGACCCATTGTTTTAGCAGTTGGATATTACAATTATCCCATCGCACCTTACTAATATAGAACATGCACCTCGCTTTGGCGAAACCTACATTATCCGATACTAGTCTTGATGAGTGCTAAAACTTGGAAAGCATAAACTTAATATTTTAGTTTGAGGGAATTGCAATTGTTATGATCTCACCGGCTTATTTATCAATCGTCTCTCACATGCATCAACATACATTCACATGCATCAACATACATACAAACAAAATGAAACAGTTATGGCCCCTAGCGCAATTGTTCTCCCAAGCCAATGAGAGAACCTAAGCTAACCTACAACGATCTAAGCTTCTCCAAGCAAGATCTTCAAGGTTGTCCTCCTTTAATATTGAATTCTTCTCTAAGCTTCTCCAAGCAAGATCTTCAAGATTGTCCTCCTTTGATATTGAAATCTTCTCTTTCTTCATAACATTGTCCTCTTCTCTTTATTCATAACATTGTCTTCTTCTCTTTATTCATAACATTACATTCCAGAAGAAACTCGTTTTACATACGAGGGTTTGAGATGAGAAAAGAAGTTACATTAAGAGATCAAAAGGAGAGGCACGACACGCAGGTCGTATTTAAAAACCCAAAACAAAATAAAGGACAACTAAGGCCATAACTGATCACAACAAGGCAATAATAACAAACACATTATTATTATTATTATTATTATTATTATTATTATTAATTTTCAATTCCTTTAATTAATTAAAACCAAATTAAATTTCGGCGACCGATCACACTACGCAGAGTTAGCCGGGGGTTTCGGCGACCTGTCCAAAATTTTAATGAACAATTCATTTGAAATGGACATTGTTTTGCATCAACACAACCCTTGTGTAGTCAAAACAGAAACCCCAAAATTTTGACTCTGGGAGTGTGACGACCGTCACAAGCATGTTACGACCGTCACAGGTCACAAGCATGTTACGACCGTCACAGGCATATGTTACGACCGTCACGGGACCAAAACAGAAACGCCTACAATTTTGGATCTATGAGTGTGACGACCGTCACAAAGCACGTGACGACCGTCACGTCCTTGTTAAGACCGTCATGGGTCTGTTACAAACGTCACGCATCCAGTTTGTTACGCTTGTTACGCTCGTCACACGAGCTTCACGCGACCAAAATAACAAAACTTTGAAACAGTCTACAGACCTCTTCCAAAAAGCCCTAAATTCACAACTCCTTGACGGCACAATCCTTGCGTCGTCACCAACCCTAATGCGCCAATTTCAGACCGTCAAACACACCTCGATTGTTGATTCAGTATGATTGATCAACTGGTCATTGCTTCACCATACTAATGTCGGATTCCGAAGCAAATGACCATTGATCACTCAAAGGAAAACAATCATTTAGTGTTTGAATGAACGAAACAGAAACAGTATATCACCACTACGCCAAAAACTTGAATAGACAGCGCCCCTTAGAGGGCGCTTCATTACAAAAGCGCACTCTAAAGTGAAGAGAAAAAATAAGGAGCATACTACTAGAATAGACAGCGCACTTTAGAGGGCGCTTTTGTAACAAAGCGCACTCTAGAGTGAAGCGAAAAAATAATGAGGAAATGGAGGGACACCAATAGAGGACGCTTTATTGAAAGCGCCCTCTAAGGGTAACCTTAGAGGGCGCTTCTAGAAAAGCGCTCTCTATGTCCATGTACATTTCCAGTTTATAAGGCGCTTTTGGAAAGCCTTAGAGAGCGCTTTTAGAAGCGCCCTCTTAGGCCCCCTTTAGAGGGCGCTTTTGTAACAAAGCGCCCTCTAAAGTGAAGCCAAAAAAAAATGGAGGGACAACAATAGAGGGCGCTTTTGTGAAAGCGCCCTCTAAGGTTACCCTTAGAGGGCGCTTTTGAAAAAGCGCTCTCTAAGTCCATGTACATTTCCAGTTTAGAAGGCGCTTTTGGAAAGCCTTAGAGAGCGCTTTCAGAAGCGCCCTCTTAGGCCCCCTTTAGAGGGCGCTTTTTTTAAAAAAGCGCCCTCTAAGGTCCCCTTTAGTAAACATTAAAATTATAACATATACTGCATGTCTCTTTATTTTCCCTCTCTATAAGCTATTTCGTTTACGTAACTGGGTTTTCTCTCAACTGCGATTACTCTCTACTGCGATTACTCTCGTCCTCCGTTCGTTCTCCCTCCCTCACCGTCATCGTCGCCGTTCGTTCTCCCTCCCTCACCGTTCACGTTCACTGCATTATCCTCTTCCACCGTCACTGTTCACTTTCTTCTCCATCGTTACCGTCACCTTTAAGGTATTTCTCTTCTCCATCGTTACCGTTCACTTTCTTCATGTGTTTGATTGGGGCATTTTCTAAACTTAGTTTTTCATTTTGTGCATTATGTTGATTAATGTTGTTTAGGGCAGACTGAGTTTTTTATTTCTGATTGAAAACTGATATATTTGAAGTGTGTTTGAGCTTGTGCTTGGAAGTTTGATGATTATGGATGCAAGTTTGTTCATGTTCCAAACACCATAAGTTTGCATTGGTCTTTTGCATGCAGTAGGTGTGTGTGAGTTTGTATTCAATAATGATAAAAAAAAAGAGTTTAGATTGTTGTAACATGAGAGAAATGGAAGGTATATGAATGTGTTCACGTATTGAATCATTGTCTTACTTGGGTCTTATTGAATCATTTCTATATTACAGATAAAATGGCTAACCAAGACGATACCCATGCCGCGAATGAATCACGTAATAATGTTGAAAAAGAAATCAAACGAGGATTGACTGTTATGAAGTCAATCATTCGTGCAAGAGACAAGGGTGTAAAATTTGAAGTACATTGGAGTGCTGAAGACCAACTAATTGAGCCTAACGGTTCAATGTTGGCAAGTTACATTGGTTTCCTTGTTCGCCAACATATTCCGATTACATGTGATAATTGGAGAAGTCCGGACTTGAAGGTTGGCAAGGAAAAAATTTGGTCGGAGATACAGGTACTTCCCATATATTGTTATATGTTTTTTTTGTTGACTATTTGTTAACCATATATTGTTATAATATTACTTTATAATAACACACTCCATTTGTATGTTTTTTAGAGATCCTTTCACATCGATGAAAGCCGGCAAAAACATTGTATTCAATTGGCCGGAAAAAGACTCCGAGGATTTCGATCCTTTTTGTGCAACAAATTTCTCAAGGATGAGGAAGGAAAATTTGTTGAAGGAGAACGGCCAATGAAGTATGCCGAGATTATTTCAGCCGATGAATGGGATAACTTTGTCGCCAAACGAAGAAACGAAAAATTCCATGTAATGTCTATTAATTATGGTATTATACAATTGTTAAGTTACTTGGTTCTAATATGCCTTAAACTTTTTTATCCAGGAAGTAAGCGACAAAAATAGGAAAAGGGCATCAAAACCCGCGTATCCGTACAAAAAAGGGCGTACGGGTTATGCACGGTTACAACAAAGAATTGTGAGTATATTCAAATGCTATGAGCTTATACATTGTCACAATATGTTATAATTGATGATCTTATAATCTAATTCAATGTGTAGCTAGCCGAGGAGAAAAGTGACGCAACATCTCTTCCGGACCACGTATTATGGAAGGCTGCTCGGGTTGGGAAGGATGGGGCTGTCGTTGAAGCGGTCCAAAATGTTTATGACGAATGTGTAAGTATATGTAACATTATTTCTTTAATTATATCGAAAATTTTGTTAGACATATAATTCATTTTTAATCTCCTCTAATAATATTTCAGGAGACTTTATCCCAAACCGTACCTTCAACCGAGGTCCAGGATTGCAGGAGCGTACTTAGTCGAGTACTAAATGTTCCTGAGTATTCCGGTCGTGTGAGGGGTAAGGGTTTTGGTGTGACTCCGTCGTCATTTTATAAAAAAACAAAAACAAAAAATCCTACCAACAAAGAGGTGATGGAGACCTTGGCGGAGTTAAGGGCACAAGTACTCCAACTGCAAAACGAGAATGCAAGGTATAGAGAGGAAAGGTGCGCTTCCGAGGCAAAAGATACTAGTGACCGAGCTAGTATCAATCATCAACCGAAATTTCCCGAGGTAATTATATATGTTATTATGAAATTAAAATAGCACTTTTTTACTTGACACATATACAAGTTAACAATAACATTTATTATTGGTTTAGGGCATTTCACCTTGTCAGCTGTATCTATCGTCACCAACTTATCGCATGGTTGGCAAGGGAAAAGTGCACAATACTTCGGGTGAATTACTTCACCATAATCCCCTCCCGGTGGGATTTATGAAAGTTTCGGTTGACCTCGTATTAGATACGGACGCCCGTCTACCATTACCTGACGTTGTTTCAGAGACAACGTTGACGCGAGATGCAGTCGGATCCTTTGTTGGTTGGCCGTCAGATCTAATTTTCCCTGATGCCGAGGTATATATGTTCTAAATGATTATGAATATTTAGTATTCACATTTCAATTCAGCTACAATTATGATATTTAATCAATTATATGGTAATGTTAGACTCCTACAAGACCCACACATAAAGTTGGTAAAAGGATTTCAAGACGCATCGAGTCGGTTGCATCTCAAAAAGAGGTACAAATATATATACCCATTGAATTATATACGCAACGATTCTGTTGCATCACAAAAAGTCATGATTTATTTTATATGAATTTTTAGGTTCCCGGTCGAGAGTTGAAAAGCGCTGCTAAGGATATTCCAACGACGTCCGGGACAAAATCTCAAATTATGATGCGTCTTGAGAAAATGGTGGAGGAGTCCGATATTATGCATGGGGCCATTCGTACTATAGATTTTGATGAAGGTGTTTTCGGAGCTGCTCATTTCGAAATAATTGGAAAGGAGGACTTCCAACAACTTTTTGAACACACCGAATTGGGCATCGCTGTCATTCATACATACATATGGTACTCCGATCAATCTATAATTTACTTAGTTGAACAATTTATTTACACATTTCAATGAGTAGTCTAATGTTTATTATGTTTCTATTTAAGGTATATGTATGTAACATTGATGCGGGGAACTGAATTGTGTAACCGTTTCAATTTTATTGTTGCTTCCCGTATCAATGCAACGTTAATAACGAATAATCCAACATCTGTAAAGAATGATCTAGTCGATAGATTCATGGCGGCCGGCGATAATACTACACCCAGTTTGTATTTTTTACCGTTTAATTCTGGCAACGGGTTAGATTTTCTTTCTAATAATTTCATTCTAATCTATGTATATCTTTTACGTAGAAAATTTTCAATTATCTAAATTTTTGTTTTATTTTACAGTGGTCACTGGGTGTTGGTTGCTATGGATCTTTCGAGACTAATAGTGTATTATCTCGATTCTTTATCGGGTGATTGGAGTAAATATCCGAATATGAAGAAGACGGTTGACGCGTAAGTGAATTTCCCCTAAATATTCGTGTGTATTTGTATATTTAATTATGTCTGTCAGATTGATCTCAATATACGTTTTTATTTTGTTAGGGCAATAATAAAATTTAGATTGAAAAAGAAATACCGCAATAGGAAGGACATTACCAGGATTAGAGTTCAGGTATATATTAAGTATCTTATTTTTGCTTATAATAGTGTTTGTTTTTTTGCTTATAATAGTGTTTGTAAGAAATTAACTATATATATATTGTTTGTTTTTCTGTGTAGTGTCCTCAGCAAAATAATTCGGTCGATTGCGGATTTTTTGTAATGAGATTTATGAGAGACATCATTGCGTTGAATCGTATAGACATCCCAAAAATGGTATGGAATAATAACTTAGGGTTTATTTTAATATTATCGGATATTTCATCTAATTTGTTACTAAATCATGAATATGTTTTATTCTCTTAATTGTAGTACTTTGAGGAATACAAAACTTACTCAAGAGCAAATTTGGATGAAATCAAGGATGAATTGTGTCAATTCATTGTTGATCAAAGAATCATATAGCTAGGTTGTATATTGTTGTACATATATGTATGGAATGTTGTTGTTGTATGCTGTTGTTGTATATATGTTGTATATTGTTGTTGTAATTTTACTAAATCATGAATATGTTGTTGTATATTGTTGATCAAAGAATCATATATTAATGTTGTATATATGGAGGATTAATGTTGTATATAAATGGATTCATGTTGTATATATCAATGGATTAATGGTGTATAACATTGGATTAAAGGATGAAATCAATATGAATTTTACACTTTTGCAGCATGCGAACAGGTTACCAATTAAATATCCACTGTTTTTCAAACAATTTTTTTTAAAATAACTAACACTTTAGAGGGCGCTTTGTCCAGAAAGCGCCCTCTAAACACTTTACATTGACAACTTTAGAGGGCGCTTTTTCCTGAAAGCGCCCTCTAAACACTTTACATTGTCAACTTTAGAGGGCACTTTTTCCTGAAAGCGCCCTCTAAACACTTTACATTGACAACTTTAGAGGGCGTTTTTTCCTGAAAGCGCCCTCTAAACACTTTACATTGTCAACTTTAGAGGGCGCTTTTTCCTGAAAGCGCCCTCTAAACACTTTACATTGACAACTTTAGAGGGCGCTTTCTCCAGGAAAACAAAGCGATGTCTTTACCTATGCCAGCGCCAGATTAGAGGGCGCTTAAAAGCGCTGTTATAGGCCAAAATAAGCGCCCTCTATTCCCTTATTTGGCGTAGTGCACATATACCGTACTTTGCATTAGGATTACTTATATCATATATAAGCTGATCGGTCTCAATTGCGTAACCTATGGACGATCGATGTATCGCTGCTTCACCATACTAATGTCGGATTCCGAAGCATAGTCAACATCAATCATCCAACTCGTACACTCATGATGCCAAATTTAATTACTCGTTTAATTAATGGATTCATTCTGTCTTTTAATCATATTAATACAGAAATTAAACACCTATCCGATTCATGGTTTCGTAAGTGGCTCTGATACCACTGAAGGAGAATTGCGGTCCAAAACGCAGCGGAAATTAAAATTTTCTCCTTTAGAGATCCTTACGAATGGTCATGATCAGTGATAGAATATTTACCTCTTGTGATGATCGAAACCTTTGGTGCAGATCTCTTGTGACGATCAAACCTTTGATGCAGATCCACGAAGCGATCACGAACGTTGAACGATGACAACGTCTCTACTCAGTCCACACGAATGGGTTCCTTCAATCTCAGTGCTAGCTGGTACGAATGAAGGCTTTGAGTGAGAGAGAGAGAGTGAGAAAACGAAAATAATGCAACCGCTAATTTTTGCTTCTGCACAAGGGTTCTATTTATAGAACCACTTGTGTGGGCTTCAAGCTAAAAGCCCACTTAAGTGTATTTTGGCCCATATCTTATAATATGCCCAAAATCACTTAAGCTCATGGTACCTTACCATTTCGTATTCTACTCAAGTACACCGTACCTTACGATGTTCTATAACTCACTTAAGGGCACCGTACCTTACGGTATTCCTTAGTTACTCTATCTCTCATCAATCCGTCCTTTGTGTGTGACCCTGTAGGTTTTCGTGACGTTGGCAATTATACTAAATCACACATTTAATATAATAAACAGTGAGCGGTATCTAGCAACACATCACTGCTACCCAAGACACGAAAATGTCATGTGATCTGACAAAACCTTTTGTGATAATACTTATGTGTATAATTACCCTTTTACCCTTATGTCTATATTGAACACAAAGCATAGACCGTGTCATCCTTGTCCAGTTCAATATTGGGCCCGTAGACATTTATCCTGTTATGCAGGATAGGCAAATTCCATCTAGGTCACTCATGTCCCTCAGCATGCTTCGTGGAGTACCCATCAACTGTCTTTATGGTTATCCAGTTACGGACAACGTTGGATCAGCAATAAAGCACTCGACTCTACATCTAAGATCCATAGTGGTTTCAGGTCGGAGAGTGGAATACACTATTATCACCATGAGAATAACTTATGACACTTTGCATAACTTTCTATATAGTATTCTCATAGCGGGTCAATCCGATATAAATATTACTCTTAATATTCATACCTATGTTTAAGACTTGATAACTCTTTATCCATGATCCATGAGATGTGATCATCAGTCTACAAACATAATAGTCTTAATGCTTTAATGTTATCCCACTCCACACTAAAGCTCGACTACGGATACTTTAGGAATAATGTCCTTATGTTTAATGTGTTCTCATGATTAAGTCAAACTTAATACATTAAACGGACTATCTATTCCAGGGACTTTATTAATCAACCATAATAAAGAGAATGCCTTTTATTATTCGATACAAGTACCAAAATGTATTGGCCTCTAGGGCTTACACCAACAATTACAACTTAAATTCTGTCAAAATATTTAAAAAAAAAATTTTTTAGATTTATTTTAAAGTCTTTTTTTTATATCTAATTAATTGATTCGTCTCTATCCTATATTTCAAACCCCCTAAATCTAATTTCCATCTTCTTTTCTACTTCAAGATGCATTCAAAAATATTTTGTTTAAAGATGTAAACCATTTCATGTTTAAATCCAAGAAATGAACTTTTTTTAACCCTTTTTTACATCAAGAGTTTTCCATTACTATACTCCAAAAACCTGGACGGACCTTAGACACAACCACATACTTCTCAGAATCAGTGCTCTTTGCCATTGATACGTGAGAAATGGTTCAATCAATGAAAAATGAGGGGTTTCGAAAACTGAGTAGCTCAGAAATTATTGTGGGAAAGTGCTTGCACTATGGATGTGAAAATTAGATGAATGGTGATGAAGAGTTAGGGTTTGAGCAGAAATGGGTGGGATTGAGAATTGGGTTGAACAAAAGAATTGAACTGAATGGACAAACATGTTTCTTTAAAAAAGGAGAAGATATTCCTTCTATTGAATTACAGAACTGACCAAACTATTACAAATATGTTTTTGTTTGTATATTTTGTGACAAGAATCACAAGTATATATAGAGGTCCAAAATATATAAATATTTATAAAAATAATAAGGTATAATTGTTTAATATATAAGAAAACTTTAATACATTTACTTTATTTAAGAAGTAATATTTTTTATATTTATTTTTATTATTCTGAAATAATTTTCTTTATTTTGTTGGTGAACATTCCCCTGTCCCTAAAGTATGGTTAGGTACGTATCTATCATTTATTTATGGAATGCCATGTCTTTTTTATAAATAATTTATTTTAAATAAATTTAAATTTAAATAAAATTTTGTCTTATAAACATATACTTTATATCTTATGACAATAAAAAATTTGTTTAGTAACGATTTTTCGTTACGAACACTTACTTTATTAGGTTATAATTTATTTTCCAAACTCTATTTTAGATAGTATTTTAATTTATAGTTTATAATTTATTATTTTTCTTCCATTTTTACTTTATTATTTTAATTAAAACACATTTTACCCTTTATGATTTATTTTAATTTAAAATAAAATAATTATATATAAATATAAAGAATATCAAACAATTATGTCATTTTATATTAATCCGTTAGTGGAATCACCGATTTTATCAAACACTTCAATTAACTTATCAACTATCAATCATCACCCTTTAACTGTAGATTATAAGATATCAGATATTAGTCGGTAGTCATGAATTATGAACTAGCTTATTTTATCGTATAATTTATCTTCTAGAGAGAGGAAAAATTCCAATTTCCATTAATTCTCGGTAACTTCTTTCCTTAAATAACTCCACTTCTTTTATTTTTCAACATGATATCAACACATAGCACGGATAGGGATATTACAACTTAAATTCTGTCAAAATATTTAAAAAAAAATATTTTTTAGATTTATTTAAAGTCTTTTTTTATATCTAATTAATTGATTCGTCTCTATCCTATATTTCAAACCCCCTAAATCTAATTTCCATCTTCTTTTCTACTTCAAGATGCATTCAAAATGTTTTTGTTTTAAAGATGTAACCATTTCATGTTTAAATCCAAGAAATGAACTTTTTTAACCCTTTTTTACATCAAGAGTTTTCCATTACTATACTCCAAAAACCTGGACGGACCTTAGAGACAACCACATACTTCTCAGAATCAGTTCTCTTTGCAATTGATACGTGAGAAATGGTTCAATCAATGAAAAATGAGGGGTTTCGAAAGCTGAGTAGCTCAGAAATTATTTTGTGGCAAAGTGCTTGCACTATGGATGGGAAAATTAGATGAATGGTGATGAAGAGTTAGGGTTTGAGCAGAAATGGGTGGGATTGAGAATTGGGTTGAACAAAAGAATTGAACTGAATGGGACAAACATGTTTCTTTAAAAAAGGAGAAGATATTCCTTCTATTGAATTACAGAACTGACCAAACTATTACAAATATGTTTTTGTTTGTATATTTTGTGACAAGATCACAAGTATATATAGAGGTCCAAAATATATAAATATTTATAAAAATAATAAAGGTAAATTGTTTAATATATAGAAAACTTTAATACATTTACTTTATTTAAGAAGTAATATTTTTATATTTATTTTATTATTCTGAAACAATTTTCTTTATTTTGTTGGTGAACATTCCCCTGTCCCTGAAGTATGGTTAGGTACGTATCTATCATTTATTCATGGAATGCCATGTCTTTTTTTTATAAATAATTTATTTTAAATAAATTTAAATTTGAATAAATTTTGTCTTATAAACATATACTTTATATCTTATGACAATAAAAAATTTGTTTAGTAACGATTTTTTCGTTACGAACACTTACTTTATTAGGTTATAATTTATTCCAAACTCTATTTTAAATAGTATTTAATTTATAGTTTATAATTTATTATTTTTCTTCCATTTTTACCTTTATTATTTTAATTAAAACACATTTTTACCCTTTATGATTTATTTTATTTAAAATAAAATAATTATATATTACATATAAAGAATATCAAACAATTTGTCTTTTATATTAATCCGTTAGTGGAATCACCGATTTTATCAAACACTTCAATTAACTTATCAACTATCAAGCATCACCCTTTAACTGTAGATTATAAGATATCAGATATTAGTCGGTAGTCATGATTATGAACTAGCTTTTTTATCGTATAATTTATCTTCTAGAGAGAGGAAATTCCAATTTCCATATTAATTCGCGTAACTTCTTTCCTTAAATAACTCCACTTCTTTTATTTTCAACATGATATCAACACATAGCACGGATAGGGATATTACAACTTAAATTCTGTCAAAATATTTAAAAAAAAATATTTTTTAGATTTATTTTAAAGTCTTTTTTTATTCTAATTAATGATTCGTCTCTATCCTATATTTCAACCCCCTAAATCTAATTTCCATCTTCTTTTCTACTTCAAGATGCATTCAAAAATGTTTTTGTTTTAAAGATGTAAACCATTTCATGTTTAAAATCCAAGAAATGACTTTTTTTAACCCTTTTACATCAAGAGTTTTCCATACTATACTCCAAAAACCTGGACGGACCTTAGAGACAACCACATACTTCTCAGAATCAGTTCTCTTTGCAATTGATACGTGAGAAATGGTTCAATCAATGAAAAATGATGAGGGGTTTCGAAAGCTGAGTAGCTCAGAAATTATTTTGTGGCAAAGTGCTTGCACTATGGATGGGAAAATTAGATGAATGGTGATGAAGAGTAGGGTTTGAGCAGAAATGGGTGGGATTGAGAATTGGGTTGAACAAAAGAATTGAACTGAATGGGACAAACATGTTTCTTTAAAAAAGGAGAAGATATTCCTTCTATTGAATTACAGAATGACCAACAACTATTACAAATATGTTTTTGTTTGTATATTTTGTGACAAGAATCACAAGTATATATAGAGGTCCAAAATATATAAATATTATATAAAAATAATAAAGGTATAATTGTTTAATATATAAGAAAACTTTAATACATTTACTTTATTTAAGAAGTAATATTTTTAATATTTATTATTTTTATTATTCTGAAACAATTTTCTTTATTTTGTTGGTGAACATTCCCCTGTCCCTGAAGTATGGTTAGGTACGTATCTATCATTTATTCATGGAATGCCATGTCTTTTTTTTATAAATAATTTATTTTAAATAAATTTAAATTTGAATAAAATTTTGTCTTATAAACATATACTTTATATCTTATGACAATAAAAAATTTGTTTAGTAACGATTTTTCGTTACGACACTTACTTATAGGTTATAATTTATTTTCCAAACTCTATTTTAATAGTATTTAATTTATAGTTTAATTTATTATTTTTCTTCCATTTTTACCTTTATTATTTTAATTAAAACACATTTTTACCCTTGATGATTTATTTTAATTTAAATAAAATAATTATATATAATATAAAGAATATCAAACAATTATGTCATTTTATATTAATCCGTTAGTGGAATCACGATGTTATCAAACACTTCAATTAACTTATCAACTATCAATCACATCCACCCTTTAACGTGTAGATTATAAGATATCAGATAGTAGTCGGGTAGTCATGAATTCTGAACTAGCTATTTTATCGTATAATTTATCTCTAGAAAGAGAAAATTTCCAATTTCCATTAATTCTCGGTAACTTCTTTCTTTAAATAACTCCACTTCTTTTATTTTTCAACATGATATCAACACATAGCACGGATAGGGATATTACAACTTAAATTCTTTCAAAATATTTTAAAAAACACATTTTTTAGATTTATTTTAAAGTCTTTTTTTTTATATCTAATTAATTGATTCGTCTCTATCCTATATTTCAACCCCCTAAATCTAATTTCATCTTCTTTTCTACTTCAAGATGCATTCAAAAATATTTTTGTTTTAAAGATGTAACCCATTTCATGTTTAAGTCCAAGAAATGAACTTTTTTAACCCTTTTTTACATCAAGAGTTTTCCATTACTATACTCCAAAAACCTGGACGGACCTTAGAGACAACCACATACTTCTCAGAATCAGTGCTCTTTGCCATTGATACGTGAGAAATGGTTCAATCAATGAAAAATGAGGGGGTTTCGAAAGCTGGTAGCTCAGAAATTATTTTGTGGCAAAGTGCTTGCACTATGGATGGGAAAATTAGATGAATGGTGATGAAGTTAGGGTTTGAGCAGAAAATGGGTGGATTGAGAATTGGGTTGAACAAAAGAATTGAACTGAATGGGACAAACATGTTTCTTTAAAAAAGGGAAGAAATATTCCTTCTATTGAATTACAGAACTGACCAAACTATTACAAATATATTTTGTTTGTATATTTGTGACAAGAATCACAAGTATATATAGAGGTCCAAATATATAAATATTTATAAAAATAATAAAGGTATAATTGTTTATATATAAGAAAACTTTAATACATTTACTTTATTTAGAAGTAATATTTTTATATTTATTTTTATTATTCTGAAACAATTTTCTTTATTTTGTTGGTGAACATTCCCCTGTCCCTGAAGTATGGTTAGGTACGTATCTATCCTTTATTCATGGAATGCCATGTCTTTTTTTTTATATAATAATTTATTTTAAATAAATTTAAATTTAAATAAAATTTTGTCTTATAAACATATACTTTATTCTTATGACAATAAAAAATTTGTTTAGTAACGATTTTTTCGTTACGAACTATTACTTTATTAGGTTGTAATTTATTTCCAAACTCTTTTAGATAGTATTTTAATTATAGTTTATAATTTATTATTTTTCTTCCATTTTACCTTTATTTATTTAATTAAAACACATTTTTACCCTTGATGATTTATTTTAATTTAAAATAAATAATTATATATTAAATATAAAGAATATCAAACAATTATGTCATTTTATATTAATCCGTTAGTGGAATCACCGATTTTATCAAACACTTCAATTAACTTATCAACTATCAATCATCACCCTTTAACTGTAGATTATAAGATATCAGATATTAGTCGGTAGTCTGAATT
>NW_026112903.1:0-54489 GCF_024323335.1 Lathyrus oleraceus
GGTCGTGGTTTCTTTCTTCCCATTCATCCGAGAGATGTTTGGTCGTGGTTTCTTTCTTCCCATTCATCGAGAGATGTCTGGTGGTGTGGTTTCTTTCTTCCCATTCATCCGTTGATGTCTGGTCGTGGTTTCTTTCTTCCCATTCATCGAGAGATGTCTGGTCGTGGTTTCTTTCTTCCCATTCATCGAGAGATGTCTGGTCGTGGTTTCTTCTTCCCATTCATTCGAGAGATGTCTGGTCGTGGTTTCTTCTTCCCATTCATCGAGAGATGTCTGGTCGTGGTTTCTTTCTTCCCATTCATCGAGAGATGTCTGGTCGTGGTTTCTTTCTTCCCATTCATCCGTTGATGTCTGGTCGTGGTTTCTTTCTTCCCATTCATCGAGAGATGTCTGGTCGTGGTTTCTTTCTTCCCATTCATCGAGAGATGTCTGGTCGTGGTTTCTTTTCCCATTCATCCGTTGATGTCTGGTCGTGGTTTCTTTCTTCCCATTCATCGAGAGATGTCTGGTCGTGGTTTCTTTCTTCCCATTCATCGAGAGATGTCTGGTCGTGGTTTCTTTCTTCCCATTCATCGAGAGATGTCTGGTCGTGGTTTCTTTCTTCCCATTCATCGAGTTGATGTCTGGTCGTGGTTTCTTTCTTCCCATTCATCGAGAGATGTCTGGTCGTGGTTTCTTTCTTCCCATTCATCGAGAGATGTCTGGTCGTGGTTTCTTTCTTCCCATTCATCGAGAGATGTCTGGTCGTGGTTTCTTTCTTCCCATTCATCGAGAGATGTCTGGTCGTGGTTTCTTTCTTCCCATTCATCGAGAGATGTCTGGTCGTGGTTTCTTTCTTCCCATTCATCCGTTGATGTCTGGTCGTGGTTTCTTTCTCCCATTTCATCGAGAGATGTCTGGTCGTGGTTTCTTTCTTCCCATTCATCGAGAGATGTCTGGTCGTGGTTTCTTTCTTCCCATTCATCGAGAGATGTCTGGTCGTGGTTTCTTTCTTCCCATTCATCCGTTGATGTCTGGTCGTGGTTTCTTTTCCCATTCATCGAGAGATGTCTGGTCGTGGTTTCTTTCTTCCATTCATCGAGAGATGTCTGGTCGTGGTTTCTTTCTTCCATTCATCCGTTGATGTCTGGTCGTGGTTTCTTTCTTCCCATTCATCGAGAGATGTCTGGTCGTGGTTTTTTCTTCCCATTCATCGAGAGATGTCTGGTCGTGGTTTCTTTCTTCCCATTCATCCGTTGATGTCTGGTCGTGGTTCTTTCTTCCCATTCATCGAGAGATGTCTGGTCGTGGTTTCTTTCTTCCCATTCATCGAGAGATGTCTGGTCGTGGTTTCTTTCTTCCCATTCATCGAGAGATGTCTGGTCGTGGTTTCTTTCTTCCCATTCATCCGAGATGTCTGGTCGTGGTTTCTTTCTTCCCATTCATCGAGAGATGTCTGGTCGTGGTTTCTTTCTTCCCATTCATCCGTTGATGTCTGGTCGTGGTTTCTTTCTTCCCATTCATCGAGAGATGTCTGGTCGTGGTTTCTTTCTTCCCATTCATCGAGAGATGTCTGGTCGTGGTTTCTTTCTTCCCATTCATCGTTGATGTCTGGTCGTGGTTTCTTTCTTCCATTCATCGAGAGATGTCTGGTCGTGGTTTCTTTCTTCCATTCATCGAGAGATGTCTGGTCGTGGTTTCTTTCTTCCCATTCATCGTTGATGTCTGGTCGTGGTTTCTTTCTTCCCATTCATCGAGAGATGTCTGGTCGTGGTTTCTTTCTTCCCATTCATCGTTGATGTCTGGTCGTGGTTTCTTTCTTCCCATTCATCCGAGATGTCTGGTCGTGGTTTCTTTCTTCCCATTCATCGAGAGATGTCTGGTCGTGGTTTCTTTCTTCCCATTCATCCGTTGATGTCTGGTCGTGGTTTCTTTCCCATTCATCGAGAGATGTCTGGTCGTGGTTTCTTTCTTCCCATTCATCGAGAGATGTCTGGTCGTGGTTTCTTTCTTCCCATTCATCCGTTGATGTCTGGTCGTGGTTTCTTTCTTCCCATTCATCGAGAGATGTCTGGTCGTGGTTTCTTTCTTCCCATTCATCGAGAGATGTCTGGTCGTGGTTTCTTTCTTCCCATTCATCCGTTGATGTCTGGTCGTGGTTTCTTTCTTCCCATTCATCGAGAGATGTCTGGTCGTGGTTTCTTTCTTCCCATTCATCGAGAGATGTCTGGTCGTGGTTTCTTTCTTCCCATTCATCGAGAGATGTCTGGTCGTGGTTTCTTTCTTCCCATTCATCCGTTGATGTCTGGTCGTGGTTTCTTTCTTCCCATTCATCGAGAGATGTCTGGTCGTGGTTTCTTTCTTCCCATTCATCAGAGATGTCTGGTCGTGGTTTCTTTCTTCCCATTATCGAGAGATGTCTGGTCGTGGTTTCTTTCTTCCCATTCATCGAGAGATGTCTGGTCGTGGTTTCTTTCTTCCCATTCATCGAGAGATGTCTGGTCGGTTTCTTTTTTTCCCATTCATCCGAGATGTCTGGTGTTTTTTTTTTCCCATTCATCGAGTTGATGTCTGGTCGTGTTTCTTTCTTCCCATTCATCGAGAGATGTCTGGTCGTGGTTTCTTTCTTCCCATTCATCGAGAGATGTCTGGTCGTGGTTTCTTTCTTCCCATTCATCCGTTGATGTCTGGTCGTGGTTTCTTTCTTCCCATTCATCGAGAGATGTCTGGTCGTGGTTCTTTCTTCCCATTCATCCGTTGATGTCTGGTCGTGGTTTCTTTCTTCCATTCATCGAGAGATGTCTGGTCGTGGTTTCTTTCTTCCCATTCATCGAGAGATGTCTGGTCGTGGTTTCTTTCTTCCCATTCATCGTTGATGTCTGGTCGTGGTTTCTTTCTTCCCATTCATCGAGAGATGTCTGGTCGTGGTTTCTTCTTTCCATTCATCGAGAGATGTCTGGTCGTGGTTTCTTTCTTCCCATTCATCCGTTGATGTCTGGTCGTGGTTTTTCTTCCCATTCATCGAGAGATGTCTGGTCGTGGTTTCTTTCTTCCCATTCATCCGTTGATGTCTGGTCGTGGTTTCTTTCTTCCCATTCATCGAGAGATGTCTGGTCGTGGTTTCTTTCTTCCCATTCATCGAGAGATGTCTGGTCGTGGTTTCTTTCTTCCCATTCATCCGTTGATGTCTGGTCGTGGTTTCTTTCTTCCCATTCATCGAGATGTCTGGTCGTGGTTTCTTCTTCCCATTCATCGAGAGATGTCTGGTCGTGGTTTCTTTCTTCCCATTCATCGAGAGATGTCTGGTCGTGGTTTCTTTCTTCCCATTCATCGAGAGATGTCTGGTCGTGGTTTCTTTCTTCCCATTCATCCGTTGATGTCTGGTCGTGGTTTCTTTCTTCCATTCATCGAGAGATGTCTGGTCGTGGTTTCTTTCTTCCCATTCATCGAGATGTCTGGTCGTGGTTTCTTTCTTCCCATTCATCGAGAGATGTCTGGTCGTGGTTTCTTTCTTCCCATTCATCGAGAGATGTCTGGTCGTGGTTTCTTTCTTCCCATTCATCGTTGATGTCTGGTCGTGGTTTCTTTCTTCCCATTCATCGAGAGATGTCTGGTCGTGGTTTCTTTCTTCCCATTCATCGAGAGATGTCTGGTCGTTGTTTTCTTTTCATTCATCGATTGATGTCTGGTCGTGGTTTCTTTCTTCCCATTCATCGAGAGATGTCTGGTCGTGGTTTCTTTCTTCCCATTCATCGAGAGATGTCTGGTCGTGGTTTCTTTCTTCCCATTCATCGTTGATGTCTGGTCGTGGTTTCTTTCTTCCCATTCATCGAGAGATGTCTGGTCGTGGTTTCTTTCTTCCCATTCATCCGAGAGATGTCTGGTCGTGGTTTCTTCCCATTCATCGAGAGATGTCTGGTCGTGGTTTCTTTCTTCCCATTCATCTGTTGATGTCTGGTCGTGGTTTCTTTCTTCCCATTCATCGAGAGATGTCTGGTCGTGGTTTCTTTCTTCCCATTCATCGAGATGTCTGGTCGTGGTTTCTTTCTTCCCATTCATCGTTGATGTCTGGTCGTGGTTTCTTTCTTCCCATTCATCGAGAGATGTCTGGTCGTGGTTTCTTTCTTCCCATTCATCGAGAGATGTCTGGTCGTGGTTTCTTTCTTCCCATTCATCTGTTGATGTCTGGTCGTGGTTTCTTTCTTCCCATTCATCGAGAGATGTCTGGTCGTGGTTTCTTTCTTCCCATTCATCGAGAGATGTCTGGTCGTGGTTTCTTTCTTTCCATTCATCGAGAGATGTCTGGTCGTGGTTTCTTTCTTCCCATTCATCCGTTGATGTCTGGTCGTGGTTTCTTTCTTCCCATTCATCGAGAGATGTCTGGTCGTGGTTTCTTTCTTCCCATTCATCGAGAGATGTCTGGTCGTGGTTTCTTTCTTCCCATTCATCCGTTGATGTCTGGTCGTGGTTTCTTTCTTCCCATTCATCGAGAGATGTCTGGTCGTGGTTTCTTTCTTCCCATTCATCCGTTGATGTCTGGTCGTGGTTTCTTTTCCCATTCATCGAGAGATGTCTGGTCGTGGTTTCTTTCTTCCCATTCATCGAGAGATGTCTGGTCGTGGTTTCTTTCTTCCCATTCATCGTTGATGTCTGGTCGTGGTTTCTTTCTTCCCATTCATCGAGAGATGTCTGGTCGTGGTTTCTTTCTTCCCATTCATCGAGAGATGTCTGGTCGTGGTTTCTTTCTTCCCATTCATCGTTGATGTCTGGTCGTGGTTTCTTTCTTCCCATTCATCGAGAGATGTCTGGTCGTGGTTTCTTTCTTCCCATTCATCGAGAGATGTCTGGTCGTGGTTTCTTTCTTCCCATTCATCGAGAGATGTCTGGTCGTGGTTTCTTTCTTCCCATTCATGAGAGATGTCTGGTCGTGGTTTCTTTCTTCCCATTCATCGAGAGATGTCTGGTCGTGGTTTCTTTCTTCCCATTCATCGAGAGATGTCTGGTCGTGGTTTCTTTCTTCCCATTCATCCGTTGATGTCTGGTCGTGGTTTCTTTCTTCCCATTCATCGAGAGATGTCTGGTCGTGGTTTCTTTCTTCCCATTCATCCGTTGATGTCTGGTCGTGGTTTCTTTCTTCCCATTCATCGAGAGATGTCTGGTCGTGGTTTCTTTCTTCCCATTCATCGAGAGATGTCTGGTCGTGGTTTCTTTCTTCCCATTCATTCGTTGATGTCTGGTCGTGGTTTCTTTCTTCCCATTCATCGAGAGATGTCTGGTCGTGGTTTCTTTCTTCCCATTCATCGAGAGATGTCTGGTCGTGGTTTCTTTCTTCCCATTCATCCGTTGATGTCTGGTCGTGGTTTCTTTCTTCCCATTCATCGAGAGATGTCTGGTCGTGGTTTCTTTCTTCCCATTCATCCGAGATGTCTGGTCGTGGTTTCTTTCTTCCCATTCATCGAGAGATGTCTGGTCGTGGTTTCTTTCTTCCCATTCATCGAGAGATGTCTGGTCGTGGTTTCTTTTCTTCCATTCATCGTTGATGTCTGGTCGTGGTTTCTTTCTTCCCATTCATCGAGAGATGTCTGGTCGTGGTTTCTTTCTTCCCATTCATCGAGAGATGTCTGGTCGTGGTTTCTTTCTTCCCATTCATCGATGATGTCTGGTCGTGGTTTCTTTCTTCCCATTCATCGAGAGATGTCTGGTCGTGGTTTCTTTCTTCCCATTCATCGAGAGATGTCTGGTCGTGGTTTCTTTCTTCCCATTCATCCGTTGATGTCTGGTCGTGGTTTCTTTCTTCCCATTCATCGAGAGATGTCTGGTCGTGGTTTCTTTCTTCCCATTCATCCGAGATGTCTGGTCGTGGTTTCTTTCTTCCCATTCATCGAGAGATGTCTGGTCGTGGTTTCTTTCTTCCCATTCATCCGTTGATGTCTGGTCGTGGTTTCTTTCTTCCCATTCATCGAGAGATGTCTGGTCGTGGTTTCTTTCTTCCCATTCATCGAGAGATGTCTGGTCGTCGTGGTTTCTTTCTTCCCATTCATCGTTGATGTCTGGTCGTGGTTTCTTTCTTCCCATTCATCGAGAGATGTCTGGTCGTGGTTTCTTTCTTCCCATTCATCGAGAGATGTCTGGTCGTGGTTTCTTTCTTCCCATTCATCCGTTGATGTCTGGTCGTGGTTTCTTTCTTCCCATTCATCGAGAGATGTCTGGTCGTGGTTTCTTTCTTCCATTCATCGAGAGATGTCTGGTCGTGGTTTCTTTTTCCATTCATCGAGAGATGTCTGGTCGTGGTTTCTTTCTTCCCATTCATCCGTTGATGTCTGGTCGTGGTTTCTTTCTTCCCATTCATCGAGAGATGTCTGGTCGTGGTTTCTTTCTTCCCATTCATCGAGAGATGTCTGGTCGTGGTTTCTTTCTTCCCATTCATCGAGATGTCTGGTCGTGGTTTCTTTCTTCCCATTCATCGAGAGATGTCTGGTCGTGGTTTCTTTCTTCCCATTCATCCGTTGATGTCTGGTCGTGGTTTCTTTCTTCCCATTCATCGAGAGATGTCTGGTCGTGGTTTCTTTCTTCCATTCATCGAGAGATGTCTGGTCGTGGTTTCTTTCTTCCCATTCATTCGTTGATGTCTGGTCGTGGTTTCTTTCTTCCCATTCATCGAGAGATGTCTGGTCGTGGTTTCTTTCTTCCCATTCATCCGTTGATGTCTGGTCGTGGTTTCTTTCTTCCCATTCATCGAGAGATGTCTGGTCGTGGTTTCTTTCTTCCCATTCATCGTTGATGTCTGGTCGTGGTTTCTTTCTTCCCATTCATCGAGAGATGTCTGGTCGTGGTTTCTTTCTTCCCATTCATCGAGAGATGTCTGGTCGTGGTTTCTTTCTTCCCATTCATCGAGTTGATGTCTGGTCGTGGTTTCTTTCTTCCCATTCATCGAGAGATGTCTGGTCGTGGTTTCTTTCTTCCCATTCATCGAGAGATGTCTGGTCGTGGTTTCTTTCTTCCCATTCATCGAGAGATGTCTGGTCGTGGTTTCTTTCTTCCCATTCATCGAGAGATGTCTGGTCGTGGTTCTTTCTTCCCATTCATCGAGAGATGTCTGGTCGTGGTTTCTTTCTTCCCATTCATCGAGAGATGTCTGGTCGTGGTTTCTTTCTTCCCATTCATCGAGAGATGTCTGGTCGTGGTTTCTTTCTTCCCATTCATCGAGAGATGTCTGGTCGTGGTTTCTTTCTTCCCATTCATCCGTTGATGTCTGGTCGTGGTTTCTTTCTTCCCATTCATCGAGAGATGTCTGGTCGTGGTTTCTTTCTTCCCATTCATCGAGAGATGTCTGGTCGTGGTTTCTTTCTTCCCATTCATCGTTGATGTCTGGTCGTGGTTTCTTTCTTCCCATTCATCGAGAGATGTCTGGTCGTGGTTTCTTTCTTCCCATTCATCGAGAGATGTCTGGTCGTGGTTTCTTTCTTCCCATTCATCGATGATGTCTGGTCGTGGTTTCTTTCTTCCCATTCATCGAGAGATGTCTGGTCGTGGTTTCTTTCTTCCCATTCATCGAGAGATGTCTGGTCGTGGTTTCTTTCTTCCCATTCATCCGTTGATGTCTGGTCGTGGTTTCTTTCTTCCCATTCATCGAGAGATGTCTGGTCGTGGTTTCTTTCTTCCCATTCATCCGAGAGATGTCTGGTCGTGGTTTCTTTCTTCCCATTCATCGAGAGATGTCTGGTCGTGGTTTCTTTCTTCCCATTCATCGAGAGATGTCTGGTCGTGGTTTCTTTCTTCCCATTCATCGTTGATGTCTGGTCGTGGTTTCTTTCTTCCCATTCATCGAGAGATGTCTGGTCGTGGTTTCTTTCTTCCCATTCATCGAGAGATGTCTGGTCGTGGTTTCTTTCTTCCCATTCATCCGTTGATGTCTGGTCGTGGTTTCTTTCTTCCCATTCATCGAGAGATGTCTGGTCGTGGTTTCTTTCTTCCCATTCATCGAGAGATGTCTGGTCGTGGTTTCTTTCTTCCCATTCATCCGTTGATGTCTGGTCGTGGTTTCTTTCTTCCCATTCATCGAGAGATGTCTGGTCGTGGTTTCTTTCTTCCCATTCATCGAGAGATGTCTGGTCGTGGTTTCTTTCTTCCCATTCATCCGTTGATGTCTGGTCGTGGTTTCTTTCTTCCCATTCATCGAGAGATGTCTGGTCGTGGTTTCTTTCTTCCCATTCATCCGTTGATGTCTGGTCGTGGTTTCTTTCTTCCCATTCATCGAGAGATGTCTGGTCGTGGTTTCTTTCTTCCCATTCATCGAGAGATGTCTGGTCGTGGTTTCTTTCTTCCCATTCATCCGTTGATGTCTGGTCGTGGTTTCTTTCTTCCCATTCATCGAGAGATGTCTGGTCGTGGTTTCTTTCTTCCCATTCATCGAGAGATGTCTGGTCGTGGTTTCTTTCTTCCCATTCATCCTTGATGTCTGGTCGTGGTTTCTTTCTTCCATTCATCGAGAGATGTCTGGTCGTGGTTTCTTTCTCCCATTCATCGAGAGATGTCTGGTCGTGGTTTCTTTCTTCCCATTCATCGTTGATGTCTGGTCGTGGTTTCTTTCTTCCCATTCATCGAGAGATGTCTGGTCGTGGTTTCTTTCTTCCCATTCATCCGAGAGATGTCTGGTCGTGGTTTCTTTCTTCCCATTCATCGAGAGATGTCTGGTCGTGGTTTCTTTCTTCCCATTCATCGAGATGTCTGGTCGTGGTTTCTTTCTTCCCATTCATCGTTGATGTCTGGTCGTGGTTTCTTTCTTCCCATTCATCGAGAGATGTCTGGTCGTGGTTTCTTTCTTCCCATTCATCGAGAGATGTCTGGTCGTGGTTTCTTTCTTCCCATTCATCGTTGATGTCTGGTCGTGGTTTCTTTCTTCCCATTCATCGAGAGATGTCTGGTCGTGGTTTCTTTCTTCCCATTCATCCGTTGATGTCTGGTCGTGGTTTCTTTCTTCCCATTCATCGAGAGATGTCTGGTCGTGGTTTCTTTCTTCCCATTCATCGAGAGATGTCTGGTCGTGGTTTCTTTCTTCCCATTCATCGTTGATGTCTGGTCGTGGTTTCTTTCTTCCCATTCATCGAGAGATGTCTGGTCTGGTCGTGGTTTCTTTCTTCCCATTCATCGAGAGATGTCTGGTCGTGGTTTCTTTCTTCCCATTCATCCGTTGATGTCTCGTCGTGGTTTCTTTCTTCCCATTCATCGAGAGATGTCTGGTCGTGGTTTCTTTCTTCCCATTCATCGAGAGAGTCTGGTCGTGGTCTGGTTTCTTTCTTCCCATTCATCCGTTGATGTCTGGTCGTGGTTTCTTTCTTCCCATTCATCGAGAGATGTCTGGTCGTGGTTTCTTTCTTCCCATTCATCGAGAGATGTCTGGTCGTGGTTTCTTTCTTCCCATTCATCGAGAGATGTCTGGTCGTGGTTTCTTTCTTCCCATTCATCCGTTGATGTCTGGTGGTTTCTTTCTTCCCATTCATCGAGAGATGTCTGGTCGTGGTTTCTTTCTTCCCATTCATCGAGAGATGTCTGGTCGTGGTTTCTTTCTTCCCATTCATCGATTGATGTCTGGTCGTGGTTTCTTTCTTCCCATTCATCGAGAGATGTCTGGTCGTGGTTTCTTTCTTCCCATTCATCGAGAGATGTCTGGTCGTGGTTTCTTTCTTCCCATTCATCCGAGATGTCTGGTCGTGGTTTCTTTCTTCCCATTCATCGAGAGATGTCTGGTCGTGGTTTCTTTCTTCCCATTCATCGAGAGATGTCTGGTCGTGGTTTCTTTCTTCCCATTCATCGAGAGATGTCTGGTCGTGGTTTCTTTCTTCCCATTCATCCGTTGATGTCTGGTCGTGGTTTCTTTCTTCCCATTCATCGAGAGATGTCTGGTCGTGGTTTCTTTCTTCCCATTCATCGAGAGATGTCTGGTCGTGGTTTCTTTCTTCCCATTCATCGAGAGATGTCTGGTCGTGGTTTCTTTCTTCCCATTCATCGAGAGATGTCTGGTCGTGGTTTCTTTCTTCCCATTCATCGTTGATGTCTGGTCGTGGTTTCTTTCTTCCCATTCATCGAGAGATGTCTGGTCGTGGTTTCTTCTTCCCATTCATCGAGAGATGTCTGGTCGTGGTTTTTTTCCCATTCATCCGTTGATGTCTGGTCGTGGTTTCTTTCTTCCCATTCATCGAGAGATGTCTGGTCGTGGTTTCTTTCTTCCCATTCATCGTTGATGTCTGGTCGTGGTTTCTTTCTTCCCATTCATCGAGATGTCTGGTCGTGGTTTCTTTCTTCCCATTCATCGAGAGATGTCTGGTCGTGGTTTCTTTCTTCCCATTCATCGTTGATGTCTGGTCGTGGTTTCTTTCTTCCCATTCATCGAGAGATGTCTGGTCGTGGTTTCTTTCTTCCCATTCATCGAGATGTCTGGTCGTGGTTTCTTTCTTCCCATTCATCGATTGATGTCTGGTCGTGGTTTCTTCTTCCCATTCATCGAGAGATGTCTGGTCGTGGTTTCTTCTTTCCATTCATCGAGAGATGTCTGGTCGTGGTTTCTTTCTTCCCATTCATCGTTGATGTCTGGTCGTGGTTTCTTTCTTCCCATTCATCGAGAGATGTCTGGTCGTGGTTTCTTTTTCCCATTCATCCGAGAGATGTCTGGTCGTGGTTTCTTTCTTCCCATTCATCGAGAGATGTCTGGTCGTGGTTTCTTTCTTCCCATTCATCGAGAGATGTCTGGTCGTGGTTTCTTTCTTCCCATTCATCCGTTGATGTCTGGTCGTGGTTTCTTTCTTCCCATTCATCGAGAGATGTCTGGTCGTGGTTTCTTTCTTCCCATTCATCGAGAGATGTCTGGTCGTGGTTTCTTTCTTCCCATTCATCCGTTGATGTCTGGTCGTGGTTTCTTTCTTCCCATTCATCGAGAGATGTCTGGTCGTGGTTTCTTTCTTCCATTCATCGAGAGATGTCTGGTCGTGGTTTCTTCTTCCCATTCATCGAGAGATGTCTGGTCGTGGTTTCTTTCTTCCCATTCATCGTTGATGTCTGGTCGTGGTTTCTTTCTTCCCATTCATCGAGAGATGTCTGGTCGTGGTTTCTTTCTTCCCATTCATCCGAGAGATGTCTGGTCGTGGTTTCTTTCTTCCCATTCATCAGAGATGTCTGGTCGTGGTTTCTTTCTTCCCATTCATCGAGATGTCTGGTCGTGGTTTCTTTCTTCCCATTCATCGAGAGATGTCTGGTCGTGGTTTCTTTCTTCCCATTCATCCGAGATGTCTGGTCGTGGTTTTTTTTTCCCATTCATCCGAGAGATGTCTGGTCGTGGTTTCTTTCTTCCCATTCATCGAGAGATGTCTGGTCGTGGTTTCTTTCTTCCCATTCATCGAGAGATGTCTGGTCGTGGTTTCTTTCTTCCCATTCATCCGTTGATGTCTGGTCGTGGTTTCTTTCTTCCCATTCATCGAGAGATGTCTGGTCGTGGTTTCTTTCTTCCCATTCATCTGTTGATGTCTGGTCGTGGTTTCTTTCTTCCCATTCATCGAGAGATGTCTGGTCGTGGTTTCTTTCTTCCCATTCATCGAGAGATGTCTGGTCGTGGTTTCTTTCTTCCCATTCATCGTTGATGTCTGGTCGTGGTTTCTTTCTTCCATTCATCGAGAGATGTCTGGTCGTGGTTTCTTTCTTCCCATTCATCGAGAGATGTCTGGTCGTGGTTTCTTTCTTCCCATTCATCCGTTGATGTCTGGTCGTGGTTTCTTTCTTCCCATTCATCGAGAGATGTCTGGTCGTGGTTTCTTTCTTCCCATTCATCCGTTGATGTCTGGTCGTGGTTTCTTTCTTCCCATTCATCAAGAGATGTCTGGTCGTGGTTTCTTTCTTCCCATTCATCGAGAGATGTCTGGTCGTGGTTTCTTTCTTCCCATTCATCCGTTGATGTCTGGTCGTGGTTTCTTTCTTCCCATTCATCGAGAGATGTCATTCATCGAGAGATGTCGGTCGTGGTTTCTTTCTTCCCATTCATCTAGAGATGTCTGGTCGTGGTTTCTTTCTTCCCATTCATCTATGATGTCTAGTCGTGGTTTCTTTCTTCCCATTCATCGAGAGATGTCTGGTCGTGGTTTCTTTCTTCCCATTCATCGAGAGATGTTTGGTCGTGGTTTCTTTCTTCCCATTCATCCGTTGATGTCTGGTCGTGGTTTCTTTCTTCCCATTCATCGAGAGATGTCTGGTCGTGGTTTCTTTCTTCCCATTCATCCGAGAAATGTCTGGTCGTGGTTTCTTTCTTCCCATTCATCGAGAGATGTCTGGTCGTGGTTTCTTTCTTTCCATTCATCCAGAGATGTCTGGTCGTGGTTTCTTTCTTCCCATTCATCCGTTGATGTCTGGTCGTAGTTTCTTTCTTCCCATTCATAGAGAGATGTCTGGTCGTGGTTTCTTTCTTCCCATTCATCGAGAGATGTCTGGTCGTGGTTTCTTTCTTCCCATTCATCCGTTGATGTTTGGTCGTGGTTTCTTTCTTCCCATTCATCGAGAGATGTCTGGTCGTGGTTTCTTTCTTCCCATTCATCTGTTGATGTCTGGTCGTGGTTTCTTTCTTCCCATTCATCGAGAGATGTCTGGTCGTGGTTTCTTTCTTCCCATTCATCGAGACATGTCTGGTCGTGGTTTCTTTCTTCCCATTCATTCGTTGATGTCTGGTCGTGGTTTCTTTCTTCCCATTCATCGAGAGATGTCTGGTCGTGGTTTCTTTCTTCCCATTCATCCGAGAGATGTCTGGTCGTGGTTTCTTTCTTCCCATTCATCGTTGATGTCTGGTCGTGGTTTCTTTCTTCCCATTCATCGAGAGATGTCTGGTCGTGGTTTCTTTCTTCCCATTCATCCGAGAGATGTCTGGTCGTGGTTTCTTTCTTCCCATCCATCCGTTGATGTCTGGTCGTGGTTCTTTTTTTCCCATTCATCCGAGAGATGTCTGGTCGTGGTTTCTTTCTTCCCATTCATCGAGAGATGTCTGGTCGTGGTTTCTTTCTTCCCATTCATCGAGAGATGTCTGGTCTTGGTTTCTTTCTTCCCATTCATCCGTTGATGTCTGGTCGTGGTTTCTTTCTTCCCATTCATCGAGAGATGTCTGGTCGTGGTTTCTTTCTTCCCATTCATCTGTTGATGTCTGGTCGTGGTTTCTTTCTTTTCATTCATCGAGAGATGTCTGGTCGTGGTTTCTTTCTTCCCATTCATCGAGACATGTCTGGTCGTGGTTTCTTTCTTCCCATTCATTCGTTGATATCTGGTCGTGGTTTCTTTCTTCCCATTCATCGAGAGATGTCTGGTCGTGGTTTCTTTCTTTCCATTCATCGAGAGATGTCTGGTCGTGGTTTCTTTCTTCCCATTCATCCGTTGATGTCTGGTCGTGGTTTCTTTCTTCCCATTCATCGAGAGATGTCTGGTCGTGGTTTCTTTCTTCCCATTCATCCGTTGATGTCTGGTCGTGGTTTCTTTCTTCCCATTCATCAAGAGATGTCTAGTCGTGGTTTCTTTCTTCCCATTCATCGAGAGATGTCTGGTCCTGGTTTCTTTCTTCCCATTCATCCGTTGATGTCTGGTCGTGGTTTCTTTCTTCCCATTCATCGAGAGATGTCTGGTCGTGGTATCTTTCTTCCCATTCATCTAGATTTGTCTGGTCGTGGTTTCTTTCTTCCCATTCATCTATTGATGTCTAGTCGTGGTTTCTTTCTTCCCATTCATCGAGAGATGTCTGGTTGTGGTTTCTTTATTCCCATTCATCGAGAGATGTTTGGTCGTGGTTTCTTTCTTCCCATTCATCCGTTGATGTCTGGTCGTGGTTTCTTTCTTCCCATTCATCGAGAGATGTCTGGTCGTGGTTTCTTTCTTCCCATTCATCGAGAAATGTCTGGTCGTGGTTTCTTTCTTCCCATTCATCGAGAGATGTCTGGTCGTGGTTTCTTTCTTCCCATTCATCTGTTGATGTCTGGTCGTGGTTTCTTTCTTCCCATTCATCGAGAGATGTCTGGTCGTGGTTTCTTTCTTCCCATTCATCGAGACATGTCTGGTCGTGGTTTCTTTCTTCCCATTCATCGTTGATGTCTGGTCGTGGTTTCTTTCTTCCCATTCATCGAGAGATGTCTGGTCGTGGTTTCTTTCTTCCCATTCATCGAGAGATGTCTGGTCGTGGTTTCTTTCTTCCCATTCATCTGTTGATGTCTGGTAGTGGTTTCTTTCTTCCCATTCATCGAGAGATGTCTGGTCGTGGTTTCTTTCTTCCCATTCATCGAGAGATGTCTGGTCGTGGTTTCTTTTATTCCATTCATCCAGAGATGTCTGGTCGTGGTTTTTTTCTTCCCATTCATCCGTTGATATCTGGTCGTGGTTTCTTTCTTCCCATTCATCGAGAGATGTCTGGTCGTGGTTTCTTTCTTCCCATTCATCGAGAGATGTCTGGTCGTGGTTTCTTTCTTCCCATTCATCCGTTGATGTTTGGTCGTGGTTTCTTTCTTCCCATTCATCGAGAGATGTCTGGTCGTGGTTTCTTTCTTCCCATTCATCTGTTGATGTCTGGTCGTGGTTTCTTTCTTCCCATTCATCGAGAGATGTCTGGTCGTGGTTTCTTTCTTCCCATTCATCGAGAGATGTCTGGTCGTGGTTTCTTTCTTCCCATTCATTCGTTGATGTCTGGTCGTGGTTTCTTTCTTCCCATTCATCGAGAGATGTCTGGTCGTGGTTTCTTTCTTCCCATTCATCGAGAGATGTCTGGTCGTGGTTTCTTTCTTCCCATTCATCCGAGAATGTTTGGTCGTGGTTTCTTTCTTCCCATTCATCGAGAGATGTCTGGTCGTGGTTTCTTTCTTCCCATTCATCCGTTGATGTCTGGTCGTGGTTTCTTTCTTCCCATTCATCGGAGATGTCTGGTCGTGGTTTCTTTCTTCCCATTCATCGAGAGATGTCTGGTCGTGGTTTCTTTCTTCCCATTCATCCGAGAGATGTCTGGTCGTGGTTTCTTTCTTCCCATTCATCGAGAGATGTCTGGTCGTGGTTTCTTTCTTCCCATTCATCCGTTGATGTCTGGTCGTGGTTTCTTTCTTCCCATTCATCGAGAGATGTCTGGTCGTGGTTTCTTTCTTCCCATTCATATGTTGATGTCTGGTCGTGGTTTCTTTCTTCCCATTCATCGAGAGATGTCTGGTCGTGGTTTCTTTCTTCCCATTCATCGAGACATGTCTGGTCGTGGTTTCTTTCTTCCCATTCATCTGTTGATGTCTGGTCGTGGTTTCTTTCTTCCCATTCATCGAGAGATGTCTGGTCGTGGTTTCTTTCTTCCCATTCATCGAGAGATGTCTGGTCGTGGTTTCTTTCTTCCCATTCATTCGTTGATGTCTGGTCGTGGTTTCTTTCTTCCCATTCATCGAGAGATGTCTGGTCGTGGTTTCTTTCTTCCCATTCATCCGAGAGATGTCTGGTCGTGGTTTCTTTCTTCCCATTCATCGTTGATGTCTGGTCGTGGTTTCTTTCTTCCCATTCATCTGTTGATGTCTGGTCGTGGTTTCTTTCTTCCCATTCATCGAGAGATGTCTGGTCGTGGTTTCTTTCTTCCCATTCATCCGTTGATGTCTGGTCGTGGTTTCTTGCTTCCCATTCATCAAGAGATGTCTAGTCGTGGTTTCTTTCTTCCCATTCATCGAGAGATGTCTGGTCGTGGTTTCTTTCTTCCCATTCATCCGTTGATGTCTGGTCGTGGTTTCTTTCTTCCCATTCATCGAGAGATGTCTGGTCGTGGTTTCTTTCTTCCCATTCATCTAGATTTGTCTGGTCGTGGTTTCTTTCTTCCCATTCATCTATTGATGTCTGGTCGTGGTTTCTTTCTTCCCATTCATCGAGAGATGTCTGGTTGTGGTTTCTTTCTTCCCATTCATCGAGAGATGTTTGGTCGTGGTTTCTTTCTTCCCATTCATCCGTTGATGTCTTGTCGTGGTTTCTTTCTTCCCATTCATCGAGAGATGTCTGGTCGTGGTTTCTTTCTTCCCATTCATCCGTTGATGTCTGGTCGTGGTTTCTTTCTTCCCATTCATCGAGAGATGTCTGGTCGTGGTTTCTTTCTTCCCATTCATCGAGAGATGTATGGTCGTGGTTTCTTTCTTCCCATTCATCCGTTGATGTCTGGTCGTGGTTTCTTTCTTCCCATTCATCGAGAGATGTCTGGTCGTGGTTTCTTTCTTCCCATTCATCCGTTGATGTCTGGTTGTGGTTTCTTTCTTCCCATTCATCGAGAGATGTCTGGTCGTGGTTTCTTTCTTCCCATTCATCGAGACATGTCTGGTCGTGGTTTCTTTCTTCCCATTCATTCGTTGATATCTGGTCGTGGTTTCTTTCTTCCCATTCATCGAGAGATGTCTGGTCGTGGTTTCTTTCTTTCCATTCATCGAGAGATGTCTGGTCGTGGTTTCTTTCTTCCCATTCATCCGTTGATGTCTGGTCGTGGTTTCTTTCTTCCCATTCATCGAGAGATGTCTGGTCGTGGTTTCTTTCTTCCCATTCATCCGTTGATGTCTGGTCGTGGTTTCTTGCTTCCCATTCATCAAGAGATGTCTAGTCGTGGTTTCTTTCTTCCCATTCATCGAGAGATGTCTGGTCGTGGTTTCTTTCTTCCCATTCATCCGTTGATGTCTGGTCGTGGTTTCTTTCTTCCCATTCATCGAGAGATGTCTGGTCGTGGTTTCTTTCTTCCCATTCATCTAGATTTGTCTGGTCGTGGTTTCTTTCTTCCCATTCATCTATTGATGTCTAGTCGTGGTTTCTTTCTTCCCATTCATCGAGAGATGTCTGGTTGTGGTTTCTTTATTCCCATTCATCGAGAGATGTTTGGTCGTGGTTTCTTTCCTCCCATTCATCCGTTGATGTCTTGTCGTGGTTTCTTTCTTCCCATTCATCGAGAGATGTCTGGTCGTGGTTTCTTTCTTCCCATTCATCCGAGAAATGTCTGGTCGTGGTTTCTTTCTTCCCATTCATCGAGAGATGTCTGGTCGTGGTTTCTTTCTTCCCATTCATCTGTTGATGTCTGGTCGTGGTTTCTTTCTTTCCATTCATCGAGAGATGTCTGGTCGTGGTTTCTTTCTTCCCATTCATCGAGAGATGTCTGGTCGTGGTTTCTTTCTTCCCATTCATTCGTTGATGTCTGGTCGTGGTTTCTTTCTTCCCATTCATCGAGAGATGTCTGGTCGTGGTTTCTTTCTTCCCATTCATCCGAGAGATGTCTGGTCGTGGTTTCTTTCTTCCCATTCATCTGTTGATGTCTGGTAGTGGTTTCTTTCTTCCCATTCATCCGAGAGATGTCTGGTCGTGGTTTCTTTCTTCCCATTCATCGAGAGATGTCTGGTCGTGGTTTCTTTTATTCCATTCATCCAGAGATGTCTGGTCGTGGTTTTTTTCTTCCCATTCATCCGTTGATGTCTGGTCGTGGTTTCTTTCTTCCCATTCATCGAGAGATGTCTGGTCGTGGTTTCTTTCTTCCCATTCATCGAGAGATGTCTGGTCGTGGTTTCTTTCTTCCCATTCATCCGTTGATGTTTGGTCGTGGTTTCTTTCTTCCCATTCATCGAGAGATGTCTGGTCATGGTTTCTTTCTTCCCATTCATCTGTTGATGTCTGGTCGTGGTTTCTTTCTTCCCATTCATCGAGAGATGTCTGGTCGTGGTTTCTTTCTTCCCATTCATCGAGACATGTCTGGTCGTGGTTTCTTTCTTCCCATTCATTCGTTGATGTCTGGTCGTGGTTTCTTTCTTCCCATTCATCGAGAGATGTCTGGTCGTGGTTTCTTTCTTCCCATTCATCGAGAGATGTCTGGTCGTGGTTTCTTTCTTCCCATTCATCCGAGAAATGTCTGGTCGTGGTTTCTTTCTTCCCATTCATCGAGAGATGTCTGGTCGTGGTTTCTTTCTTCCCATTCATCCGTTGATGTCTGGTCGTGGTTTCTTTCTTCCCATTCATCGAGAGTTGTCTGGTCGTGGTTTCTTTCTTCCCATTCATCCGACAGATGTCTGGTCGTGGTTTCTTTCTTCCCATTCATCCGAGAGATGTCTGGTCGTGGTTTCTTACTTCCCATTCATCGAGAGATGTCTGGTCGTGGTTTCTTTCTTCCCATTCATCCGTTGATGTCTGGTCGTGGTTTCTTTCTTCCCATTCATCGAGAGATGTCTGGTCGTGGTTTCTTTCTTCCCATTCATCCGTTGATGTCTGGTTGTGGTTTCTTTCTTTTCATTCATCGAGAGATGTCTGGTCGTGGTTTCTTTCTTCCCATTCATCGAGACATGTCTGGTCGTGGTTTCTTTCTTCCCATTCATTCGTTGATGTCTGGTCGTGGTTTCTTTCTTCCCATTCATCGAGAGATGTCTGGTCGTGGTTTCTTTCTTTCCATTCATCGAGAGATGTCTGGTCGTGGTTTCTTTCTTCCCATTCATCCGTTGATGTCTGGTCGTGGTTTCTTTCTTCCCATTCATCGAGAGATGTCTGGTCGTGGTTTCTTTCTTCCCATTCATCCGTTGATGTCTGGTCGTGGTTTCTTGCTTCCCATTCATCAAGAGATGTCTAGTCGTGGTTTCTTTCTTCCCATTCATCGAGAGATGTCTGGTCCTGGTTTCTTTCTTCCCATTCATCCGTTGATGTCTGGTCGTGGTTTCTTTCTTCCCATTCATCGAGAGATGTCTGGTCGTGGTATCTTTCTTCCCATTCATCTAGATTTGTCTGGTCGTGGTTTCTTTCTTCCCATTCATCTATTGATGTCTGGTCGTGGTTTCTTTCTTCCCATTCATCGAGAGATGTCTGGTCGTGGTTTCTTTATTCCCATTCATCGAGAGATGTTTGGTCGTGGTTTCTTTCCTCCCATTCATCCGTTGATGTCTTGTCGTGGTTTCTTTCTTCCCATTCATCGAGAGATGTCTGGTCGTGGTTTCTTTCTTCCCATTCATCCGAGAAATGTCTGGTCGTGGTTTCTTTCTTCCCATTCATCGAGAGATGTCTGGTCGTGGTTTCTTTCTTCCCATTCATCTGTTGATGTCTGGTCGTGGTTTCTTTCTTTTCATTCATCGAGAGATGTCTGGTCGTGGTTTCTTTCTTCCCATTCATCGAGACATGTCTGGTCGTGGTTTCTTTCTTCCCACTCATTCGTTGATGTCTGGTCGTGGTTTCTTTCTTCCCATTCATCGAGAGATGTCTGGTCGTGGTTTCTTTCTTCCCATTCATCCGAGAGATGTCTGGTCGTGGTTTCTTTCTTCCCATTCATCTGTTGATGTCTGGTCGTGGTTTCTTTCTTCCCATTCATCCGAGAGATGTCTGGTCGTGGTTTCTTTCTTCCCATTCATCGAGAGATGTCTGGTCGTGGTTTCTTTTTCCCATTCATCCAGAGATGTCTGGTCGTGGTTTTTTTCTTCCCATTCATCCGTTGATATCTGGTCGTGGTTTCTTTCTTCCCATTCATCGAGAGATGTCTGGTCGTGGTTTCTTTCTTCCCATTCATCGAGAGATGTCTGGTCGTGGTTTCTTTCTTCCCATTCATCCGTTGATGTTTGGTCGTGGTTTCTTTCTTCCCATTCATCGAGAGATGTCTGGTCATGGTTTCTTTCTTCCCATTCATCTGTTGATGTCTGGTCGTGGTTTCTTTCTTCCCATTCATCGAGAGATGTCTGGTCGTGGTTTCTTTCTTCCCATTCATCGAGACATGTCTGGTTGTGGTTTCTTTCTTCCCATTCATTCGTTGATGTCTGGTCGTGGTTTCTTTCTTCCCATTCATCGAGAGATGTCTGGTCGTGGTTTCTTTCTTCCCATTGATCGAGAGATGTCTGGTCGTGATTTCTTTCTTCCCATTCATCCAAGAAATGTTTGGTCGTGGCTTCTTTCTTCCCATTCATCGAGAGATGTCTGGTCGTGGTTTCTTTCTTCCCATTCATCCGTTGATGTCTGGTCGTGGTTTCTTTCTTCCCATTCATCGAGAGTTGTCTGGTCGTGGTTTCTTTCTTCCCATTCATCCGACAGATGTCTGGTCGTGGTTTCTTTCTTCCCATTCATCCGAGAGACGTCTGGTCGTGGTTTCTTACTTCCCATTCATCGAGAGATGTCTGGTCGTGGTTTCTTTCTTCCCATTCATCCGTTGATGTCTGGTCGTGGTTTCTTTCTTCCCATTCATCGAGAGATGTCTGGTCGTGGTTTCTTTCTTCCCATTCATATGTTGATGTCTGGTCGTGGTTTCTTTCTTCCCATTCATCGAGAGATGTCTGGTCGTGGTTTCTTTCTTCCCATTCATCGAGACATGTCTGGTCGTGGTTTCTTTCTTCCCATTCATCTGTTGATGTCTGGTCGTGGTTTCTTTCTTCCCATTCATCGAGAGATGTCTGGTCGTGGTTTCTTTCTTCCCATTCATCGAGACATGTTTGGTCGTGGTTTCTTTCTTCCCATTCATTCGTTGATGTCTGGTCGTGGTTTCTTTCTTCCCATTCATCGAGAGATGTCTGGTCGTGGTTTCTTTCTTCCCATTCATCCGAGAGATGTCTGGTCGTGGTTTCTTTCTTCCCATTCATCTGTTGATGTCTGGTCGTGGTTTCTTTCTTCCCATTCATCTGTTGATGTCTGGTCGTGGTTTCTTTCTTCCCATTCATCGAGAGATGTCTGGTCGTGGTTTCTTTCTTCCCATTCATCTGTTGATGTCTGGTCGTGGTTTCTTGCTTCCCATTCATCAAGAGATGTCTAGTCGTGGTTTCTTTCTTCCCATTCATCGAGAGATGTCTGGTCATGGTTTCTTTCATCCCATTCATCCGTTGATGTCTGGTCGTGGTTTCTTTATTCCCATTCATCGAGAGATGTCTGGTCGTGGTATCTTTCTTCCCATTCATCTAGATTTGTCTGGTCGTAGTTTCTTTCTTCCCATTCATCTATTGATGTCTAGTCGTGGTTTCTTTCTTCCCATTCATCGAGAGATGTCTGGTTGTGGTTTCTTTATTCCCATTCATCGAGAGATGTTTGGTCGTGGTTTCTTTCTTCCCATTCATCCGTTGATGTCTTGTCGTGGTTTCTTTCTTCCCATTCATCGAGAGATGTCTGGTCGTGGTTTCTTTCTTCCCATTCATCCGAGAAATGTCTGGTCGTGGTTTCTTTCTTCCCATTCATCGAGAGATGTCTGGTCGTGGTTTCTTTCTTTCCATTCATCCAGAGATGTCTGGTCGTGGTTTCTTTCTTCCCATTCATCCGTTGATGTCTGGTCGTAGTTTCTTTCTTCCCATTCATCGAGAGATGTCTGGTCGTGGTTTCTTTCTTCCCATTCATCGAGAGATGTCTGGTCGTGGTTTCTTTCTTCCCATTCATCCGTTGATGTTTGGTCGTGGTTTCTTTCTTCCCATTCATCGAGAGATGTCTGGTCGTGGTTTCTTTCTTCCCATTCATCTGTTGATGTTTGGTCGTGGTTTCTTTCTTCCCATTCATCGAGAGATGTCTGGTCGTGGTTTCTTTCTTCCCATTCATCGAGACATGTCTGGTCGTGGTTTCTTTCTTCCCATTCATTCGTTGATGTCTGGTCGTGGTTTCTTTCTTCCCATTCATCGAGAGATGTCTGGTCGTGGTTTCTTTCTTCCCATTCATCCGAGAGATGTCTGGTCGTGGTTTCTTTCTTCCCATTCATCTGCTGATGTCTGGTCGTGGTTTCTTTCTTCCCATTCATCCGAGAGATGTTTGGTCGTGGTTTCTTTCTTCCCATTCATCGAGAGATGTCTGGTCGTGGTTTCTTTCTTTCCATTCATCGAGTGATGTCTGGTCGTGGTTTCTTTCTTCCCATTCATCGAGAGATGTCTGGTCGTGGTTTCTTTCTTTCCATTCATCCAGGGATGTCTGGTCGTGGTTTCTTTCTTCCCATTCATCCGTTGATGTCTGGTCGTGGTTTCTTTCTTCCCATTCATCGAGAGATGTCTGGTCGTGGTTTCTTTCTTTCCATTCATCGAGAGATGTCTGGTCGTGGTTTCTTTCTTCCCATTCATCCGTTGATGTCTGGTCGTGGTTTCTTTCTTCCCATTCATCGAGAGATGTCTGGTCGTGGTTTCTTTCTTCCCATTCATCTGTTGATGTCTGGTCGTGGTTTCTTTCTTCCCATTCATCTGTTGATGTCTGGTCGTGGTTTCTTTCTTCCCATTCATCGAGAGATGTCTGGTCGTGGTTTCTTTCTTCCCATTCATCGAGACATGTCTGGTCGTGGTTTCTTTCTTCCCATTCATTTGTTGATGTCTGGTCGTGGTTTCTTTCTTCCCATTCATCGAGAGATGTCTGGTCGTGGTTTCTTTCTTCCCATTCATCCGTTGATGTCTGGTCGTGGTTTCTTTCTTCCCATTCATCGAGAGATGTCTGGTCGTGGTTTCTTTCTTCCCATTCATCTGTTGATGTCTGGTCGTGGTTTCTTTCTTCCCATTCATCGAGAGATGTCTGGTCGTGGTTTCTTTCTTCCCATTCATCGAGACATGTCTGGTCGTGGTTTCTTTCTTCCTATTCATTTGTTGATGTCTGGTCGTGGTTTCTTTCTTCCCATTCATCGAGAGATGTCTGGTCGTGGTTTCTTTCTACCCATTCATCCGTTGATGTCTGGTCGTGGTTTCTTTCTACCCATTCATCAAGAGATGTCTAGTCGTGGTTTCTTTCTTCCCATTCATCGAGAGATGTCTGGTCATGGTTTCTTTCTTCCCATTCATCCGTTGATGTCTGGTCGTGGTTTCTTTCTTCCCATTCATCGAGAGATGTCTGGTCGTGGTTTCTTTCTTCCCATTCATCGAGATTTGTCTGGTCGTGGTTTCTTTCTTCCCATTCATCTATTGATGTCTAGTCGTGGTTTCTTTCTTCCCATTCATCGAGAGATGTCTGGTCGTGATTTCTTTCTTCCCATTCATCCGAGAAATGTTTGGTCGTGGCTTCTTTCTTCCCATTCATCGAGAGATGTCTGGTCGTGGTTTCTTTCTTCCCATTCATCCGTTGATGTCTGGTCGTGGTTTCTTTCTTCCCATTCATCGAGAGATGTCTGGTCGTGGTTTCTTTCTTCCCATTCATCCGACAGATGTCTTGTCGTGGTTTCTTTCTTCCCATTCATCCGAGAGACGTCTGGTCGTGGTTTCTTACTTCCCATTCATCGAGAGATGTCTGGTCGTGGTTTCTTTCTTCCCATTCATCCGTTGATGTCTGGTCGTGGTTTCTTTCTTCCCATTCATCGAGAGATGTCTGGTCGTGGTTTCTTTCTTCCCATTCATATGTTGATGTCTGGTCGTGGTTTCTTTCTTCCCATTCATCGAGAGATGTCTGGTCGTGGTTTCTTTCTCCCCATTCATCGAGACATGTGTAGCGGTGTATTCGTCGCTATATGATCTATCGATTAAATCATAAGCTAGGAGATACCTTGAAATTTCGAGTCGCCACCGCACTTTTATTTATCCAAAGGATTGGCTAAAAAGCGAACAAAAGCCTAAGAAGTTTTACACGTAGAAAACTAATAAAAAGATCAGAGATTCTGGGTAAGGGGTAAATTACGCAATGGGAAGGTGTTAGGCACCCACTACGTCCTAGGTACTCCTAGGGAGCCCTTTTCACACTTGTTATGCTAAATTATTATTTGTTATGACATAAAGATTGTGCAAACATGATTGGGATGATGAGAAAAGAATATACATTTTTTATTATTATTGGGTTATTGGGTTCGAACGGATGAACCCGTTGCCTACGTACCTTCCATCAAAGGTAAGGATCAGAACGCCGTAGTTCGGCTAAAAGATTTCCAAAAGTGGGTTAGGTTCAATTTTAAACACAAACCCTAGGTCTTACGTTATCCACGGGAGAAAACTCAACCTTATACAAACAACAACGTCCACCATGTGAGAACAGCTTCAACTGGCCAGGGAGGGGTTAACCCTATAATAGGCGAGGAAGGCTTACAATTCAATCACTAAAGACAGAAGGTGAGATTAACATCAACCACTAAGATAAATCAAACCTATAGCTCATGTATGAAAACATTAATGGACAAAGCCAAAACAAGTGAATGAGTGAAGTTAATTGATTGTGATTATGAAAATGGAGTCAAGGTATGATTAAGATCAATTCAAATAAGTATTATGAAATGGAGTTTTGAAAAAAAGGTCAAGGACTTGGGTCCAGGTTTTTAGTTAGAAAACATGAAGATGTTTGCACAACACTTGTGTCAAGTTTGAAAGATAAGGTGTGAAAAGGTTCTAAGACGTAATGAATGATGAATGGATGAGGATGGATAGTAAAACTTCTTAGAAGGTTCACTTCTTGAAATCATATAGCAGATGATTCAAGTGTGTCCTTTGGAATGGAAATTAATAATAACAAACAAGCAAAGCAAGCAAAAGCGGATATCGGATGCCAATCAATGGTCTTATACCAATCTCCTAAAACAAAACGGGATGTCAGAAGCCACTCAATGGTCTTACACTAATCTCCACAGGCAAAGAAATAAAAAGCGGATACCGGATACCAATAGATGGATTTACACCAGTCTCCTAAAACAGAACAGGATATCAGATGCCACTCAATGGACTTACACTAATCTCCTCAAAAGAAAATAAAAATGAAACAGGGAAATCAACTGCCAATCTATCTGGACTTAGGTTAACTCCACAGTATGCTCACAGGAAATCCAATGCCACATCACCGGGACTTACAATGGATCCTCACATACAAGCACAAGAGCAACAATATGATCACAGGAATGCAAATGCCAACTTACAGGGACTTATAATTGCAACCTCTCACACAAACAGATGAACAAACTATGATCACAGGAAAGCAGATGCCAACTTACAGGGACTTATAACTGCAACCTCACATACAAATCAAACAGATCACATTATGATCACAGGACAACAGATGCCAACTTACAGGGACTTATAACTGTATCCTCACATACAAAACCAAACAGATCAAATTATGATCACAGGATAACAGATGCCAACTTACAGGGACTTATAACTGTATCCTCACATACAAACAGATAAACAGAAGATATGAGTGACCAATGAGGTCTTACACTCTATCCTTCCATATCACAGGAGCAAATGCCAAAGCAATGGACTTACAATTGTCCTCAATGGGCAAACAACAATGATAGCACACAAGCAAATGAGATGATGGTGCATTAATGGCAATTGATGGTGATGATAAATGCATAACATATAAGCAGACAAGTGCATATGAAGCAATCAATCAAACAATGAATATCAAACAGCACACTCTATAGCCAAACAATTGGGGCTCACACAAGAGGGTTTGACTTTAAAAGTCCACTGTAATGGGTAAAGATCGCTCTTAACCTGGCCATTGAGGGGCTCAGGTGAAGCAGATGAATAGGAAATGAGGGGTGTGCCTCATTGCTTCTATCTCATATCAGAGAGAGCATCAAAGAAAGTGTGGGAGTTCAGAAAGTAGGAACTCTCTCCACATTATTGACTCGATTAGATCTTGGGTATTTATCTCATTGCTTCAACCAGGTACTGGGAGCAAAGAGAGGACACACTGAATAGTGGGGGATAGATTGCTTATCCCTACCTTCCACCAATTGCCTTACTTGAAGGACTTTTCCTGCTTAGGACAAAATTAAACACACACAGGCATTGCCTCTTAAGGAGGACTTCAGACAGTTTGCCCGGTCGAATAACAGACCGGGTCTCCAGACTACATGAAGAAGAAATATTTATACCTCAAAGCAAATGCTAAAAAGCAAAGCAAGCAATCAAGTTCAAAGAACTTAGGCAACTAAAGTACCTGCAAAAGTCAAACTCATTAGCAAACAAGTCAACAGTCAAAACCAAAAAGAAATGAACCAAAAGTCAACCACAGAGGGACCAATTGTGCAAGGCACAAAGACTCAAGCATATGAGTCACCTACAAAACAAAGGTTAGCACATCATATAATTCAACTCAAACAAATATTTGAATGATCCTCAAGGTATTGGTGCTTAACCTGAAACAGATGAACTCAACATAAGCTCAGAAGACCACTAGGACTAGCCTAGGGTCAAAGATGGAAGAAAAAGTCAAGGCAGCAAGAAAAAAGTCAACCCAAACCAAGTTTAAACATTCAAGAAGCATTCTCAATCAGATTCAAACTTATATCATGCATCATGGTCATTTCATATGCAAAAGGATGCAAAGCATGGCAAGAGAAGCATACTAAAGGTCAACAGCAAGACCTCATTCAAAAGTCAACTCAAACAATCTCAAAAATTATGAAATAAATCACACTCAATCCTAACATCTAACATGGTATACATGTCAAATTTCAATGCATTTGGATGAGAGGAAGGCATTCAAATAAAATCATGAAGTCAAATCAAATTCAAGTAAGCATGGTGAAAGTCAACAAGCATGGGTCAACTTCAAAAAATCATATCAATTTGAAAACAGAAGAGAAATGAATGAGATTAACACCAACGCAAAGCTTGAGATGTCTAGTTATCACATATGAAATTTCATGATCATACAATAAGATTTGAGAATTTCACAAAAGATTTGGCAAGGCATAGCACAAAAAGTCAACAAATGACCACGTATGGAAGAAAATTCTCAATCAAATGGAAAACAGCAAGATTAATTCCAAGAAAATTAATACATCAATTAGACATACAAGGGATCATTCATGCAAAATTTCAAGTGATTTGGATGTAGGGAAGTGTGTGAACAAAATTAGAGAAAATGCATGATCATGGTATAGCACCAAATTCAACACATAACTTCAAAAAATCAAAGCTCACAAACCACAAATGGGAAATGCACAAACTTTATATGGAAATGAAGGTTAATGTGTCTAGTTTCACCACAAAAAGTTTCAAGCTCATTGGATATAACATGAGAATTTCACAAAGAGAATGGCACAATGTATCATTTATGCATACATGTTGGGAAAATAATTACCATAAAAAATCCAACCACTGAAAAATTCATTAAAAATCACAATTAAAAACTAGACTCAATCATGAACATGATGGAAAAAGAATCAGGATTTTTGGAATTAAAATGAATGAGAAATTGATTTTTGAAATTGAGTGAAATAATGTAGCAAGCATGAACAAAAGCATGGCATATGGGGTCAACCAAGTCAACGGATGGCAATTTTGTCATTTGGCAACTCACTAATTGAAACGCACAGCATAAGGCAAGGCAATTGAAATGATCTTATTGGTCGGTTCTTAATGAAACAGTGTAACAACCAACAACAGCCAATCATCGTCCATCTTTTCTGGGTTTAACAAGGAACTTAGGGTTTTGACACTTACAGCAACATTCAGCACTCAACATTCATAGTTCATCATTAAAATCAACAGCATATGAACACAGTAATCAACCAATCATCATGCAATATTAATCATCAACAATCACACCTAATCGAGGGAGGAAACCTGGACAGAATAATGTTTAAACATGAACAGCATAAACTCAACAACCTCATGCAACTCGAAAATTTATTGTGCTCAGAAATCGAAATTAGGTATGCCAATCTCCTCAACAATCATCCAGTATCACAAATATATCATCACATTCCATCGAAACAAAACCAGCATGGCAAATCGATCAAAAAATCATTTGTTCACAAAGAAATAAAATCAGATTTCTCTCAATACAATAGATCATTCAACATGGTTCAAGCTGCATTAGAACAAGCATGGAAGGACCTTTCATAAACATATAATAGCATGGAGAAAGAAGGGATTTGAATCCTTACTTGGTTTTGAAGAAATGCAAAATGCAGTGAGGTTTTGATGGATGTTGTGCTGCAACAGGTGGCTCTTATGCTTGGCAATGTTGATCCTTGATGTATGTTAGCTCAGCAACCCTTGGTTTGACTCTAAATCCAAACTGCCATGGGAGGATGCTTTGAAAACAGGGCACAATGAAAAGGTTACAGTGGTGGTTTGATGGTGCAAACAACTTCCAACTGGTGGCTAGAACATGGAACAAAGAAAAGAAAATCGTGGCCTTTGAAATTTTGGAATAGCAATTGCCAATATGCAGAAAATGCAAGAGAGGAGTGAATGAGGTTTTCTGTGTGTTTTCAAGTTGTGGCTAGGGTTAGAAAGAGCAGGAAATGTGTTTTTATATGTCTGTTTAGCAATGGTTAACCGAGTGCTAAGCTGGCTTAATTCAAAAATCACCAATTGCCACTTTTGCTAATTGCTCACAAGTGGAAAATGGAGGGTATAAGTTGGTCGAATGGGCTTGCCAACAGGCTGTACATGGCCTTTGCTTTTGCTGTTTGTAGTTTGTACTTGAACTGCTAGCATGGTTTTGTTATTATGAGTTCTTTTGCCAAAGTTTGCTAATTACACATATGGAAATGGAAGGTGCAAAGGGTTGGTCGAATGGGCCTTGAAATGAGCAGAAAAGAGACATTCAATTTGCTGTTTTAAGTTGGCACATGAATTGCTAAACATTGCCTTGCATTTGTGAAGCTATTTGCACCATTTGTCCATCTTGCAATTTGGTCCATAATGATGATGTAATGATGAAATGAACATGGTTTTGGAATTGGAACATGTCACAAATATGGTATAGAGTGAATCCCAATTGGCCAATTGTGCAAAAAGTCCATAAATCAAAAAGTCAACCTTGGGTCAAACTTTGATTTTTAAAGGAATAGGTCCAAAAATGCCATTTTGAATGGTAAGGTTTTAGGTCATGAAATTTATATTTTTGGAAAGAGGATGAAAAATGTGGTTTGTAGGAAAAAACCCCACCAAATTTGGCCTTATGGTTTGAGAGATATGGCTTGTTGAAGTTCAAAAATTGATGAAAATGAATTGATCATATCTTGACAACCACACATGGGATTTGAGAGTTCTTGGACTTTTTGAAAATGGGAAGACAAGATCTTCAACTTTCATGTTGGGCAAAAATTCATTTGAAGCTTGTATCATGATGTAAGTTTAAGATCAAGAAGTTTCCATTTTTGGCAGTTGAAATTACAGGTCCACTTTCTATTTCTGGAAAATTTCTGATTTGACTTGATTTTCTTCCATGATGAGGTTGAACATGATATATGAGGTTTATACAAGCATGAATGAACTCCTTCAAATCAATTCTAACCATCAAATCTCTGATTAAATCAACAGTTGACCAAGTTTGACTTTTCTAGGGTTTTGGACTGACTGAACCTCTTCTGATGAATTCCAAACCCTAATTCCTTGAGGACTTGACCTCAAATGATGTCCCAAGATGTATGAACCTTTGATTATTGATCATGGTGCCCAAATTCTGCAAGAATGGCCACCATCCACTGCTTTGACTGATCAAGGACTGTCTTTGACCTAATTTCTGATGATTGCTTCCACTGCAAGCAACAAGGTTAGACTGACAATATTTTTGTACTTTTTGAATGATAAACATATGAAAGCAAAGATATACAAATGCAAGGTATGCTTGGTGATCAAGAAACAAACCTACAAGGCAATCTACCCACTAAGAGGAAAGCAAAGGCATGCAATGATCCTTGAGGCCATGATATGAATGATATGGGCCATGAGGGATCTTAGGGCCCAAAATTGGGGTCTTACAGATGCCCCTATTTAAGGTCATTCTAGCCGGAGAAGTGAAGTTTAGAAATCTTCATATCGACGCGGTAGAATGGACTTAAATAACAGTAATGAGACAAATTTTGGTCCCTAAGAGACCTCATGATGCAAATGTATGTATGCAAAAGACACAAATTCTGTGGGGAATATAATTCACACAGAAGAAAAAGACGATCCATCGGAGTAGCACACTCACCAGGAACAGAGACTCTAATAAGACTCTATGGGGATAATAAAAGAAAAAGAAATGTGTGAACAGTACACGACTCTAAACTGGGGAAAAAACAAAACTGACACAGCGTGAACAACACGACTCTGATTAAGGGACAAACAGAAAAACAGACTGGAGAACTCACTGGGGAGTGAAGGACTCACACTAGGAAAAGATTTCCAAATGGAAAATAAATCCATTGGAGAGACACAAGCTAACTCCTAAGGAGAAGCAACAAAAAGTTCCACTGGGGAAGTGACAAAGAAATGAGATGTTACCAGGCATACGGGTAACAAAACAGGAAAATTTGACTCCACAGGGGGACCGAGGTCATAATAGGGAGCAGAAAGGAGGGAACACCAAGGATACCGGTTACTGGGTATATAACAGGTGACCGACCAAAGCGTGAATTGGATTTCACTTCCAAAACACTCATCACCCTGAAGAGAGCTAGAAAAGCAAACTTGCTTATAGGATGGACATTCAATTCCACAAGGAAAATGAAACTTACTCTGAGGGGAAAACAATCAAAAGATCGACTCAAGAGTGAACGAGATATAATATCCATTACCGTCAGAACATGGATAGAATACTCAGATGAGACATATTATTCATTACCGGCAGACCGTGAATAATATACTCGAAAGGAAAATTATCCTGAACCGGTTACTGGGTTGTTTATAGGATAAAATCCGAAGACGTGAATTGGTTTTCACTTCCAAAACACTCATCATCCGAAAGGAGGGCTTGAAAAAGCAAATCGACTTAAAGGATGGACATTCGAATCCACGACGGGAAAACGAATCTTACTCAAATGGGGACACAAACCCAAAGAGCGCATGAGATATAATATCCATTACCGGCAGACCGTGGATAAGATACTCGCATGAGATGTATTATCTATTACCGTCAGAACGTAGATAATAAACTCGCATGGTAAGAAACACCAGAGATACCGGTTACTGGGTATATAATAGGTGATCTACCGAAAACGTGAATTGGTTTTCACTTCCAAAACACTCATCATCCAAAACACAAACTGGTTAAAGGATGGCTATTCGATTCTACAAAGAATACGAATCTTGCTCAGTTGGGGAAAATCAACAACGGATTCCAACTAAAGAGCGCATGAGATATATTATTCATTACCGGCAGACCGTGAATAATACACTCGAAAGGAAAAGACACCAGAGATACCGGTTACTGGGTATATAATAGGTGACTAACCAAAAAGAGAAACAATCGATACCAAGCATACGGGTAAACGAAAGACAACTCAAAGGATAAATTACAAGCATCCGGCAATTATCCGACAACAAGAATATATTCAACTCCGCAAAGGGAAATAACGAATCTTACTCGACTGGGGAAACACAAAAGGCTTCGACTGAAGAGTGCATGAGATATACTATTCATTACCGGCAGACCGTGAATAATATACTCGCATGGAAGACTATCCACAACCGGTTACTGGGTTAAAAAAGGATAAATCAACCGAACAGAAAGGCATCGGGATACCAAACTAGGTATATAATGATAACCAATCAAAAGGAGCAACAGACATTACCAACAGAAAGGGTAAATGAAAGGCGAACTGCTGAGGATAAATTGCAAGCATCCGGCAATTATCGACAGGGACTAGCTGGGGATACATTGATAAACAACCAATGATCCGGGGAACAAATCACTAGCATACGGTGAAAAGACCCACTGGGGATAAAATTGCTAGCATACGGCAATTATCCACAAAAGACTTGCTAGGGATATAAGTGCTGATCTGAGCAACTTATCAAAGGAAAATCAACATCAAATATTGAATGAAGATAACCACAAAATTAGGGTTTACATCTACCGAATACGGGGTAGAAGACCAAAAACTCCGCATGGGGATAGAACAAATCACAAATCCGCACGGGAAACCAAAATAGGGTTTATAAAAAAACCACAAACTGCTGAAGAGCAGGAAAATAGGATTTACGACTACCGGGTATGAGGTAGAAAACCAAAAACTCTGGCTGGAGAATAAAAGGTGTATAACCACAAATTCTGTTAAGAAAGCCAGGAAAAGTAGGACTTACAACTACCGGTATGAGGGTAGAGGCCCAAAAAACATTCCGCTGGGGAACAACCCACTGGGAAGCACAAGATGTTTGACAAATAGCCAATTCGGGAATGATCCGAAAAGACAGACTGAATAAAGACACGTCCTAATGAGGATATAGCTCAAATAGGAAAATCCATCCCAATATATGTGTCGGGAGGAAACGGAAGAAACCGTCATCCACGAGGGTATATCTCAGTGGGGAACTGCAGAAGGAAAGACAACATTTTCTGCTTATGGGGTTGACTCTATATGGAGAGATTTATAAACACCCGACATCTGCTTGGGGAGATCTGTAAAGAGATTTATATCACCATAGCAGGAGACACGACAAACAAAAGATATATGGCAAGAAATGCAACATGAATATCTGAATGTTTATGAATATGCATGAATATGCGTGATTTATGTTTGATGAATGCTGACAAAACAGACAATTCTAACACAAACAGGTTCAGGAACCAAACGTCCGGTATTATACTTCCAGGGGAAAAACCAACTGGAGAGCCAATCTGCGGAGATCCATATGCTGTAAAGCAAAGATCTGCAAGTACTGCCGAAGAAGCAGAGAATCAGAAATATCAGGAAACAACCCAATCAGGGTACAGAAAGTCACAACGGGCAAAACAGCCACCAAGACAAATCTGTAGGGGAACAAGAGAAGTCCCAAAGTATCTGCAGGGGATCTCAGTGTTAACTGAGAAACAAAAGAAGCATAAGCACGAACTGCTGTATAAGCAAATCCACATAACTCCGCTAGGGAACAACCCACTGAGGGAGAATGATATCATCCAAATAGAATCTCACTGCATAAGCAACTCTACTGGGGAAAACTGTCGGCTACTCTCTCGGGGAACAAACCACTGAGGGAGAACAGATCAAACAAACAGATTCTGCAACGAACCGCTCCACTTGGGGAGAATATATAGCAAACTGATCACAACAAGTAGATTCTGCAATAAACCACTCTACTGGGGATCACAAACAGTCAGGAAATCGATCCGTTCACTGGAGGCAAAAGCCCTCATCCGGCCATATCGGGGATTGAAGGAATATTCAACAGGCGAAACCGCCATAACAAACATTCTGCAGACTAAGCTGAGGGAAAGATGGTTGAAAAACTGGGATGTCAACCCAATCAACCACTGAGTAGGAAAATAAATCCTGCTCTGCTGGAGAGAAAAACTCTGATGGAGAGATAGCAATAATTCCGCAGACGACTTCGCCGGGGAAGAGGTAAAGTACTGGGTATCAAACCATTGACTTACCGAGTCTTCAAAAGAAAACAAACGTGCTGAGGAAACAGACAAATCCTGCTGGCACACTGCATGGGGGGAAGCAGTAACAACTCCACTTGCAACCCTGGTGGGGATATCAATAACAGCTCTACTCGCGACTCCGAGGGGAGTACCAATCAATCAGTTATACTCATGACGGCGCTGAGGAGACAAATAAAGTCCGGGGCATACGACCCCCTGGAGAAAGTGACGGGGCACCAAGGTGACAAACCATCAACCGCTGAAACTTCTCAAGAAAACACCCATGCTGGGAAAACTGCTGTTGGAGAGAACGAAGTCTTCAACAACAAATCACTTGCGACTGTACTGGGGAACAACCCCAACAACAAATCTGTTTGAGGAACAGCCTCAACAAAGATCTGAAGAAAGAAGATACCACCAAACCAGGAATATGAACGAATGTCTTACCTGTTGGGAATCATGTCACCCTCGGGAGAGCACTGAGATATTCTTGAGTATCCTCTCAATCTTATGAATATTCACTTTGTTTAAAACAAAAATTTTGAAAAATTTATTTGTTCAAACAATGATATTTTATCAATTTAAAACAATGCAAAACATTTGTTGAATTGAAACAAATAAGAGTGCAAATAAATGGATAAAAAGCTCAAATTGATTTGATAGAATGGTAGTCTGCGAATGGCAAGACTCCATAGATCTGTACAAATTTGAAATCAGTGATATATATTGGAAGAGGGCTACATTGAACATAATGATCCTTTCTCTACCAATTTGAATCTCGATGTATCCGAAGCTTCAGTTGACGACGAATCGAGAATCTTCTGACGAAATGACGACTGATGAACCAGAAAGTCTTGTCAGGATGCAGTTACTTGCCAAAATCCCTAATTTTTGCCTAGATTGCCCCAGAGTGAGGTACTCAATCTAGCGGGATGCAAATATATATCTTTTTTTTCAAGTCTCTAATTTTTGCCTGGATTACCCTTGCGGGTTCTCCACCGAGACGCTCAATTTTGCCTAAGCCGCCCTTTCGGGTTTTCAACTTAGCGAGCAAATCTGTTTTTTTCATTTGCATATACTTTTTTTTAGGCAAAGTATTTCTTGACTGCATCTGAATTCACAGGACGAGTGAAATCCTCCCCATCCATTGTTGTAAGCATCAAAGCTCCGCCTGAAAAGGCTCTCTTAACAACATATGGACCCTCGTAGTTTGGAGTCCACTTGCCCCTGAAATCGGGCGTGAAAGACAAAACTTTCTTGAGCACAAGGTCACCTTCTCGGAACACACGAGGCTTGACCTTCTTGTCGAATGATTTCTTCATTCTTTGCTGATATAACTGACCATGGCACATGGCAGTTAATCTCTTCTCTTCAATCAGATTCAACTGGTCGTAACGACTCTGAATCCATTCAGCATCAGTCAACTAGGGACTTGAGGGTATAATTTCTCTTTTTTCCTTTGGAAAAATTTTGAAAAAATTTTCCTGGTTTTTTGATTTTTCATCTTTTTCACCCTCTTTTTTCTTTCCTTTTTTTTTTTTTTTTTTTTTTTTTTTTTACAATGCCCCAGTTTGATTGGTTTGCTGATTCTCATGACACAGCTGAATGAGCTTCTTTTGTGCTCAAGAAGGCGGGTAATCTCGTCAGGAATCCCCTTCAACATCGTCTTCCTCTGCCTCAGATACAAGGACTTCAAGATTGGGAGATAGCGTTGGATCATTATGTTCAATGGGTTTAGAAATCCCTGCATAATGATTCTGGATAATGAAAAGCATTTGTATTTAGACAAGCAAATCAATTATGCAGATGAAAATGCTGTTTTTTTGTTTTTCAGGGTTTTTTGTGATCACTGATTTCATGCAAGAGCAAAAAGTGAAAACAAAGGAAAAACAAATGTTTGACAATGCATTAATTGAATGAAAACATCATTGTATTAAAATGCTGCCAACAATGCCATCACTTCTCCTTTTGGCATGGGAGAAGGGTTTTAAACAAAATGAACAAATCACGCTGATTTATGAATGACCGCAGGAACATCCACAGCGACCCAATTGTGGCAGACACCACCAGGTATGATGAAATTGTTCAGATCTTCTGCATATACTTCCAAGATAGCAGCAGCTTCCTCTTCTACAGGTTGATCAGCGTGAATGAATCCTCCACTTGTGAACAGACCTTGCTCATTGCATGCCCCAGAACCAAAGCCAATGCCAGCCCGGGATCGGTTATCTTCAAGTTCAAGCACTTTCCCTAATCCAGCGACTGCACCACATTCAATGGCCAGCTTTGCATCACGGTAGGAAGTGAATGAAGGAGACTTCTTCTCGATTGGTTTATCAATAGATAAAGCTTGGAACTGAGTTCCAACTTCATCCTCTGCGTCAATGTACGAGAAAGAAGATAAATTACTGACCAGGAGAGCCTTTTCTCCCCCTACTACAACCAATTTCTTGTTTTTCACAAACTTCAACTTTTGGTGTAGGGTGGATGTCACGGCGCCAGCCTCGTGAATCCATGGTCTGCCCAAGAGACAGCTGTATGATGGGTGAATATCCATTACTTGAAAAGTGATCTGGAAATCACTTGGTCCAATTTTAATTGGGAGGTCAACTTCCCCAATCACGGTCTTACGCGACCCATCAAAAGCTTTAACAACAACCCCACTCTGCCTCATAGGAGGACCTTGATATGACAATCGTGAGAGTGTGGATTTTGGCAATACATTAAGGGACGATCCAGTGTCCACAAGTACATTGGACATTGCATCAGATTTGCAATTCATAGATATATGTAAAGCCATGTTGTGGTCTCTTCCCTCCTCAGGGAGATCAGCGTCACAAAAGCTCAGAGTGTTGCAAGCGGTAATGTTTGCAACAATACTATCAAATTGTTCCAAGGTGACGTCATGATCAACATACGCCAGGTCCAAGACTTACTGCAGAGACTCCCTATGGGGTTCTGAATTCAGCAATAGAGAAAGAATAGAAATCTTGGAGGGCGTGTGTAGAAGCTGGTCTACAATATTATACTCGCTCTTTCTGATGAGCCTCAGCATCTCATCAGATTCTTCATCAACAATGCCACTCGGGCCATCTGAAGAAACAGGAGTCTTTTGTACGGAGGAGGAAGGCTGGGCAACAGCAAGTGCCGGATTCTGAACATTCACAGCATTCCCTACGGGGTGCACAACAGTGTCAGAAGGAACAGCCTTAGCAGGCGCAGAAAACACACGACCACTGCGGGTCAACCCACTAACATCAGCGATAGTGGTCACGGAAGTAGACGGCAGAGGAACCTCGACCCCATCCTGGACAGCAACAGGACTATATCTGAAAGGTACAGCTTTATCAGATGAATACGGCACAGGGCCGGCTGGCTTGATAATCAAAGCAGGGGAAGCCTTGGGCTTGTTGCTATTATAACGAATAACAACGGGCTCAGGCAATTTGAACACCGGGGAGATGACACTCACTTCGGGCTCAACAATATCAACATTGCGATTCTGGAGAATCTCAATGGTACCTTCATTCAACATCTTCTGAAGCTCTCGGCGAACCTGATCACAACCCAAGCGGTTAACAGAACAGACACGGCACTTATCGTGGTTATGCTCCAAATAGCTGTGCTGACACAGCATCTTATGTAAATCAACCAACGATTGCCGGATATGACTGACATACTTCACCTTGTATTTCCCAAGGTCTTCCTGGATCATATTCACAGACTTCCCATGCGAAGGCAATGGGTTTCTGGTGACGTTCGGATTGGAGTCTTCAAAACTCAGAATTCCGCTTCTCATGAGGTCTTGAACCTTATTCTTCAGCGGGAAACAGTTCTCAACGTTGTGGCCCGGAGCACCGGAATGGTAGACACAATGCTGGTCTGGTTTGTACCACCATTGCGGGTTTGCAGGAATAGCAGGAGGATCCCTGGGTGAAACCAATTTCCTCTCCAACAAGGAGGGATAAAGCTCTGTATATGTCATCGGAATAGGGTCGAAACTGACCTTCTTCCTATCATAGTTCACATTTGCTTGATTGGTTGTACTTCCACGAGGCTGGTAAGCCTGTTGCTGTGGACGTTGCTGTTGCTGTTGATATTGCGGTTGTGGATATTGCTGCTGATGCTGATACTGCTGAGCATTATCCTTGAATACAGGCGCTACACTAGCCACCTGATGCTGATGTTTGGAATGATGTGCAGGCTTCCTCTGAACAGAGGGTCTTCGATGCTTGGGCTGAGACTGCACAGCATGCACTTCACCTTCTTTCCTCTTAAACGCTCCATACCGTTTAGAGGAAGAACCATCATCTTTTGCCAACCGTCCTTCGCGGACACCTTCTTCAAGACGCATCCCCATGTTCACCATCTCGGTGAAATCAGAGGGAGCGCTGGCCACCATTCTCTCATAATAAAATGACCCAAGAGTTTTCAGAAAGATCTTGGTCATCTCTTTCTCTTCTAATGGTGGAGTGATTTGAGCTGCCAGCTCACGCCATCTCTGGGCGTACTCCTTGAACGACTCTTTGTCCTTTTGTGACATAGACCTGAGTTGATCTCTGTCAGGCGCCATGTCAACATTGTATTTATATTGCTTGACGAAAGCTTCGCCAAGATCATGGAAAGAGCGGATATTGACGCTGTCCAGGCTCATGTACCAACGGAGGGCAGCACCAGACAAACTGTCTTGGAAATAGTGGATCAAGAGTTGATCGTTGTCGGTCTGCGTGGACATCTTTCTGGCATACATGACCAAGTGTGCCAAAGGACAAGTGTTCCCTTTATATTTCTCAAAGTCTGGGACTTTGAATTTAACAGGTATCTTAACACCGGGAACTAGACAAAGTTCGGCTGCTGACTTGCCGAAGAGATCTTTGCCTCTAAGAGTTCTCAATTCCTTTCTCAGCTCAAGGAATTGATCGTTCATTGCATCCATTTTCTCGTGTACATCTGAACCCTCAGACGCTTCAGAGTGATAAATGGTGTCGTCTACCCTCGGCATGGTATGCACGACAGGAGGAACAGGAATAGGGACCGGGCTAGATGCCGGCATTTGAGCAAACGTAGGAGCTGGCAGATCGGGCATGAAGCCAGGAGGCATCCCCCAAGGAAAACCGGGAGGCATGGCATTCGGCTGCTGGGCACTAACAGGCACCGTTGAGGTAGCTATCTCTGATATAACAGTCCGCTGAACCGGAGTTGCTGGCTGAGGAGCAGGCTGATTCTGGGCAGCAAGAAGTTGCTCCATCAGAGCGCCAAGTCTGGCGACTTCATCCCTCAAACTCTGATTCTCTTGTTCCAATTGCTCCATGATCCTTGCAGAGTTGACTCTCGTATAATACCGGTGAGTCAGCTTGTCTTCAAAATAAATGAAGATCAAAGGGTTAGAACCAGAAGACCAGAAAATGGGTACCTGTTTATGCAGGAATGATGCATGAAATGCTTTGTGCAAATGCTTTGATTTTCAAGGAACCCTCAGGGTATTCATTTGCAATATTTTGAATATTTAAACATTTTAATTGCTTATGGAAAATATTTCATTCAAAATATATAGACAAAGAAGTACAGCATTCTTTTAAATATTACAAAGAGAAAAGGTAAATGACATCCTATGGATCCCTATTAGCTCGGGATGCTAGAAGACGAGAAGTGCACAACTTCTTGATCTCTCTCTCATAGGCAGCCTCCATATCAGCTTTCTCTTTAGCAAGTTGATCATACTTCCTTTTCCAAAATTTGGAAGACTGAGGAAGCAGAGAAGTCCAAGCGTCATTCGGATCGTCGATCACTCGGTGCTCGAGAAATTCAATCATATCATCTTTCTCCTTGAGCTGCTGCAGCAATTCCTCTCTCTCGCGGATCCAGGCACGCGAAAGGTCTTCTTCTCTCAACTCCTCTACACGTTGGGTAGGGAGGGTTGAAGGCCCAGCCACATCCAACAGTGTAGGTCTCGGATGATCATATGGCATCAGGTAGGTAGCAGCCCTCTGTCTGACCCAAGAGGTGTATGGCTCCAAAGCAATGCAATTCTTCGGACCCAATTCATTCCTACTCTTTATGCGAATATTGCGCCAAGCGCGGACAAATCTGGCTTTCAGGCCTTGGGGATCTTTACCCTCCTGAAAGAATACACCTTCTAACAGAATGTTATGGGGTTTATCCTTTAGGGGGAACCCAAGCTGACGACGTGCAAGCGTAGGGTTGTAGGTAATCCCACCACATGTACCAAGAAGAGGCACATTGGGGAATTCACCACAAGAGTTAATGATCTGGATGGTATCATACACGCGATCATACCAGGTGATATCATCATTGGTGAGAGACATGAGTCTCTGAGACCACCGTAGACATCCCTTGTTCTCCTTGAAAGCAACTGTCTGCGGCAAGTGCGAAATAAACCACTTGTACAGCAGGGGTAAACAGCAGACAATGACTCCTCCATTCTTCATATTCCTTAGGTGCAAGGAAACATATGCATCACCCAACAAGGTCGGAACTGGATTAAGGACTGAAAAAATCCTAATAGCATTCATGTCGACGAACTTGTCAAAGTTGGGAAACAGCACCAATCCATAGATAAGCAATACGAATAGAGCCTCAAAGGCATCCTCACTCATGGCCTTCCCATAAAAGGTAGCTTGGGTAATGAGGAACTCGGAAGGAAAACCTTGAATTCCGCCTTTGGTAGTCAGATTAGCTCTAATCAGATCTTCATCTATGTGCAACAAGCTGGAAATCTCTCGAGCAGATAGAATACTCTCTAGGCCACTGAACGGCACTTGATCCAGAATAGGAATCCCAATAAGGTGAGAGTATTCTTCCAAAGTCGGCAACAACTGGAAGTCCGGAAATAAGAAGCAATGATAGAGCGGATCATAGAACTGAGCAAGAGTGCTCATCAATCCCTCATCCACTTGAGTAGTCAGCAACGGCAGAAGCTTCCCATATCGAGCTTTGAAACCCAAGGGATCTAATACATACGATGTCAGATTCCTTAACTCTTTTACATCGGGCTGCTTGAAGCTGTACTTCTTTGTATGCCTTTTTGGTCTTTCCATGTCTGAAAATTTGGCAAATCAACCCTTTAAGTTCCTTGAAAATTTTCTCTTTTGATGACATGAATGCGGATGAATGCGTGAATGCATGAATGCAACAAACACACTCAAGGATCAAGCAACGCACACCAAACAAAGGTCGTGGGAAAGCTCAATGTATCCCTAATATCAATCATCCATTTTGGTGGATTTAGGTTTTCACCTTATCGACACCCAAGTTCCATTGATATTAACGGTACATGAACCGGTTCTAACATTCTTAATATCAACCAGCCGCTTTGGTGGATTTAGGTTTTACACCTGATCCGGGATCCATTGATATTAACAATGTTTGAACGACTCAACCACGAATCACGGGTTTGTTGAGAGTCACGAGCATGGAGTCTTGGTTAAGAACCACCCAAAGGGAGTGTACTAGGGTTTAAACCTGCCAGACATGTTCTATCAGAGGTTCCCATAATCATCGTTCCATCTTTCGAATATTATCGGAGGAACGAATACTCGTATTCCAAGAATATTCTCAAGAGAAACTCTTATGAGTGTAGTATCGCGTAACAATCGTATCAGAACTGACATCTGAACGACCTCCGCACTACGATCCTAAAAATAGGCCAAGATGGGTTTGGTAAACTAAGGTCCTTGGCTTCTGCGGAACATGATTGAAAGAATAATGCCTAACCACAAATAACTTGTGTGACATTATTAGTTCAACATGACCTCCACCAAGTGAATGGACTCGCAAGTCAACTGGCTAAGGACTACTCCACACCAGTCGACAAGACTATGCCATTCTCCTATCCTAGAGAGCACTCGAGTTCGGGTATAGAACTCATCTCACAGATCACCAAAGCACACAGCAAATGTATATCAAGCAATTCACACATTACAATCAATACAGTTATCCCAAATTGTACAAAAATATGTCAGAAATGACAAATAATAACATATATCACAACAAGGGTGAAAAGTAGGCAATACAACCAGGGATTCTGGGTTCGATCCCCAGCAGAGTCGCCACTTTTCTGTAGCGGTGTATTCGTCGCTATATGATCTATCGATTAAATCATAAGCTAGGAGATACCTTGAAATTTCGAGTCGCCACCGCACTTTTATTTATCCAAAGGATTGGCTAAAAAGCGAACAAAAGCCTAAGAAGTTTTACACGTAGAAAACTAATAAAAAGATCAGAGATTCTGGGTAAGGGGTAAATTACGCAATGGGAAGGTGTTAGGCACCCACTACGTCCTAGGTACTCCTAGGGAGCCCTTTTCACACTTGTTATGCTAAATTATTATTTGTTATGACATAAAGATTGTGCAAACATGATTGGGATGATGAGAAAAGAATATACATTTTTTATTATTATTGGGTTATTGGGTTCGAACGGATGAACCCGTTGCCTACGTACCTTCCATCAAAGGTAAGGATCAGAACGCCGTAGTTCGGCTAAAAGATTTCCAAAAGTGGGTTAGGTTCAATTTTAAACACAAACCCTAGGTCTTACGTTATCCACGGGAGAAAACTCAACCTTATACAAACAACAACGTCCACCATGTGAGAACAGCTTCAACTGGCCAGGGAGGGGTTAACCCTATAATAGGCGAGGAAGGCTTACAATTCAATCACTAAAGACAGAAGGTGAGATTAACATCAACCACTAAGATAAATCAAACCTATAGCTCATGTATGAAAACATTAATGGACAAAGCCAAAACAAGTGAATGAGTGAAGTTAATTGATTGTGATTATGAAAATGGAGTCAAGGTATGATTAAGATCAATTCAAATAAGTATTATGAAATGGAGTTTTGAAAAAAAGGTCAAGGACTTGGGTCCAGGTTTTTAGTTAGAAAACATGAAGATGTTTGCACAACACTTGTGTCAAGTTTGAAAGATAAGGTGTGAAAAGGTTCTAAGACGTAATGAATGATGAATGGATGAGGATGGATAGTAAAACTTCTTAGAAGGTTCACTTCTTGAAATCATATAGCAGATGATTCAAGTGTGTCCTTTGGAATGGAAATTAATAATAACAAACAAGCAAAGCAAGCAAAAGCGGATATCGGATGCCAATCAATGGTCTTATACCAATCTCCTAAAACAAAACGGGATGTCAGAAGCCACTCAATGGTCTTACACTAATCTCCACAGGCAAAGAAATAAAAAGCGGATACCGGATACCAATAGATGGATTTACACCAGTCTCCTAAAACAGAACAGGATATCAGATGCCACTCAATGGACTTACACTAATCTCCTCAAAAGAAAATAAAAATGAAACAGGGAAATCAACTGCCAATCTATCTGGACTTAGGTTAACTCCACAGTATGCTCACAGGAAATCCAATGCCACATCACCGGGACTTACAATGGATCCTCACATACAAGCACAAGAGCAACAATATGATCACAGGAATGCAAATGCCAACTTACAGGGACTTATAATTGCAACCTCTCACACAAACAGATGAACAAACTATGATCACAGGAAAGCAGATGCCAACTTACAGGGACTTATAACTGCAACCTCACATACAAATCAAACAGATCACATTATGATCACAGGACAACAGATGCCAACTTACAGGGACTTATAACTGTATCCTCACATACAAAACCAAACAGATCAAATTATGATCACAGGATAACAGATGCCAACTTACAGGGACTTATAACTGTATCCTCACATACAAACAGATAAACAGAAGATATGAGTGACCAATGAGGTCTTACACTCTATCCTTCCATATCACAGGAGCAAATGCCAAAGCAATGGACTTACAATTGTCCTCAATGGGCAAACAACAATGATAGCACACAAGCAAATGAGATGATGGTGCATTAATGGCAATTGATGGTGATGATAAATGCATAACATATAAGCAGACAAGTGCATATGAAGCAATCAATCAAACAATGAATATCAAACAGCACACTCTATAGCCAAATAATTGGGGCTCACACAAGAGGGTTTGACTTTAAAAGTCCACTGTAATGGGTAAAGATCGCTCTTAACCTGGCCATTGAGGGGCTCAGGTGAAGCAGATGAATAGGAAATGAGGGGTGTGCCTCATTGCTTCTATCTCATATCAGAGAGAGCATCAAAGAAAGTGTGGGAGTTCAGAAAGTAGGAACTCTCTCCACATTATTGACTCGATTAGATCTTGGGTATTTATCTCATTGCTTCAACCAGGTACTGGGAGCAAAGAGAGGACACACTGAATAGTGGGGGATAGATTGCTTATCCCTACCTTCCACCAATTGCCTTACTTGAAGGACTTTTCCTGCTTAGGACAAAATTAAACACACACAGGCATTGCCTCTTAAGGAGGACTTCAGACAGTTTGCCCGGTCGAATAACAGACCGGGTCTCCAGACTACATGAAGAAGAAATATTTATACCTCAAAGCAAATGCTAAAAAGCAAAGCAAGCAATCAAGTTCAAAGAACTTAGGCAACTAAAGTACCTGCAAAAGTCAAACTCATTAGCAAACAAGTCAACAGTCAAAACCAAAAAGAAATGAACCAAAAGTCAACCACAGAGGGACCAATTGTGCAAGGCACAAAGACTCAAGCATATGAGTCACCTACAAAACAAAGGTTAGCACATCATATAATTCAACTCAAACAAATATTTGAATGATCCTCAAGGTATTGGTGCTTAACCTGAAACAGATGAACTCAACATAAGCTCAGAAGACCACTAGGACTAGCCTAGGGTCAAAGATGGAAGAAAAAGTCAAGGCAGCAAGAAAAAAGTCAACCCAAACCAAGTTTAAACATTCAAGAAGCATTCTCAATCAGATTCAAACTTATATCATGCATCATGGTCATTTCATATGCAAAAGGATGCAAAGCATGGCAAGAGAAGCATACTAAAGGTCAACAGCAAGACCTCATTCAAAAGTCAACTCAAACAATCTCAAAAATTATGAAATAAATCACACTCAATCCTAACATCTAACATGGTATACATGTCAAATTTCAATGCATTTGGATGAGAGGAAGGCATTCAAATAAAATCATGAAGTCAAATCAAATTCAAGTAAGCATGGTGAAAGTCAACAAGCATGGGTCAACTTCAAAAAATCATATCAATTTGAAAACAGAAGAGAAATGAATGAGATTAACACCAATGCAAAGCTTGAGATGTCTAGTTATCACATATGAAATTTCATGATCATACAATAAGATTTGAGAATTTCACAAAAGATTTGGCAAGGCATAGCACAAAAAGTCAACAAATGACCACGTATGGAAGAAAATTCTCAATCAAATGGAAAACAGCAAGATTAATTCCAAGAAAATTAATACATCAATTAGACATACAAGGGATCATTCATGCAAAATTTCAAGTGATTTGGATGTAGGGAAGTGTGTGAACAAAATTAGAGAAAATGCATGATCATGGTATAGCACCAAATTCAACACATAACTTCAAAAAATCAAAGCTCACAAACCACAAATGGGAAATGCACAAACTTTATATGGAAATGAAGGTTAATGTGTCTAGTTTCACCACAAAAAGTTTCAAGCTCATTGGATATAACATGAGAATTTCACAAAGAGAATGGCACAATGTATCATTTATGCATACATGTTGGGAAAATAATTACCATAAAAAATCCAACCACTGAAAAATTCATTAAAAATCACAATTAAAAACTAGACTCAATCATGAACATGATGGAAAAAGAATCAGGATTTTTGGAATTAAAATGAATGAGAAATTGATTTTTGAAATTGAGTGAAATAATGTAGCAAGCATGAACAAAAGCATGGCATATGGGGTCAACCAAGTCAACGGATGGCAATTTTGTCATTTGGCAACTCACTAATTGAAACGCACAGCATAAGGCAAGGCAATTGAAATGATCTTATTGGTCGGTTCTTAATGAAACAGTGTAACAACCAACAACAGCCAATCATCGTCCATCTTTTCTGGGTTTAACAAGGAACTTAGGGTTTTGACACTTACAGCAACATTCAGCACTCAACATTCATAGTTCATCATTAAAATCAACAGCATATGAACACAGTAATCAACCAATCATCATGCAATATTAATCATCAACAATCACACCTAATCGAGGGAGGAAACCTGGACAGAATAATGTTTAAACATGAACAGCATAAACTCAACAACCTCATGCAACTCGAAAATTTATTGTGCTCAGAAATCGAAATTAGGTATGCCAATCTCCTCAACAATCATCCAGTATCACAAATATATCATCACATTCCATCGAAACAAAACCAGCATGGCAAATCGATCAAAAAATCATTTGTTCACAAAGAAATAAAATCAGATTTCTCTCAATACAATAGATCATTCAACATGGTTCAAGCTGCATTAGAACAAGCATGGAAGGACCTTTCATAAACATATAATAGCATGGAGAAAGAAGGGATTTGAATCCTTACTTGGTTTTGAAGAAATGCAAAATGCAGTGAGGTTTTGATGGATGTTGTGCTGCAACAGGTGGCTCTTATGCTTGGCAATGTTGATCCTTGATGTATGTTAGCTCAGCAACCCTTGGTTTGACTCTAAATCCAAACTGCCATGGGAGGATGCTTTGAAAACAGGGCACAATGAAAAGGTTACAGTGGTGGTTTGATGGTGCAAACAACTTCCAACTGGTGGCTAGAACATGGAACAAAGAAAAGAAAATCGTGGCCTTTGAAATTTTGGAATAGCAATTGCCAATATGCAGAAAATGCAAGAGAGGAGTGAATGAGGTTTTATGTGTGTTTTCAAGTTGTGGCTAGGGTTAGAAAGAGCAGGAAATGTGTTTTTATATGTCTGTTTAGCAATGGTTAACCGAGTGCTAAGCTGGCTTAATTCAAAAATCACCAATTGCCACTTTTACTAATTGCTCACAAGTGGAAAATGGAGGGTATAAGTTGGTCGAATGGGCTTGCCAACAGGCTGTACATGGCCTTTGCTTTTGCTGTTTGTAGTTTGTACTTGAACTGCTAGCATGGTTTTGTTATTATGAGTTCTTTTGCCAAAGTTTGCTAATTACACATATGGAAATGGAAGGTGCAAAGGGTTGGTCGAATGGGCCTTGAAATGAGCAGAAAAGAGACATTCAATTTGCTGTTTTAAGTTGGCACATGAATTGCTAAACATTGCCTTGCATTTGTGAAGCTATTTGCACCATTTGTCCATCTTGCAATTTGGTCCATAATGATGATGTAATGATGAAATGAACATGGTTTTGGAATTGGAACATGTCACAAATATGGTATAGAGTGAATCCCAATTGGCCAATTGTGCAAAAAGTCCATAAATCAAAAAGTCAACCTTGGGTCAAACTTTGATTTTTAAAGGAATAGGTCCAAAAATGCCATTTTGAATGGTAAGGTTTTAGGTCATGAAATTTATATTTTTGGAAAGAGGATGAAAAATGTGGTTTGTAGGAAAAAACCCCACCAAATTTGGCCTTATGGTTTGAGAGATATGGCTTGTTGAAGTTCAAAAATTGATGAAAATGAATTGATCATATCTTGACAACCACACATGGGATTTGAGAGTTCTTGGACTTTTTGAAAATGGGAAGACAAGATCTTCAACTTTCATGTTGGGCAAAAATTCATTTGAAGCTTGTATCATGATGTAAGTTTAAGATCAAGAAGTTTCCATTTTTGGCAGTTGAAATTACAGGTCCACTTTCTATTTCTGGAAAATTTCTGATTTGACTTGATTTTCTTCCATGATGAGGTTGAACATGATATATGAGGTTTATACAAGCATGAATGAACTCCTTCAAATCAATTCTAACCATCAAATCTCTGATTAAATCAACAGTTGACCAAGTTTGACTTTTCTAGGGTTTTGGACTGACTGAACCTCTTCTGATGAATTCCAAACCCTAATTCCTTGAGGACTTGACCTCAAATGATGTCCCAAGATGTATGAACCTTTGATTATTGATCATGGTGCCCAAATTCTGCAAGAATGGCCACCATCCACTGCTTTGACTGATCAAGGACTGTCTTTGACCTAATTTCTGATGATTGCTTCCACTGCAAGCAACAAGGTTAGACTGACAATATTTTTGTACTTTTTGAATGATAAACATATGAAAGCAAAGATATACAAATGCAATGTATGCTTGGTGATCAAGAAACAAACCTACAAGGCAATCTACCCACTAAGAGGAAAGCAAAGGCATGCAATGATCCTTGAGGCCATGATATGAATGATATGGGCCATGAGGGATCTTAGGGCCCAAAATTGGGGTCTTACAACATGTCTGGTCGTGGTTTCTTTCTTCCCATTCATCTGTTGATGTCTGGTCGTGGTTTCTTTCTTCCCATTCATCGAGAGATGTCTGGTCGTGGTTTCTTTCTTCCCATTCATCGAGACATGTTTGGTCGTGGTTTCTTTCTTCCCATTCATTCGTTGATGTCTGGTCGTGGTTTCTTTCTTCCCATTCATCGAGAGATGTCTGGTCGTGGTTTCTTTCTTCCCATTCATCCGAGAGATGTCTGGTCGTGGTTTCTTTCTTCCCATTCATCTGTTGATGTCTGGTCGTGGTTTCTTTCTTCCCATTCATCCGAGAGATGTCTGGTCGTGGTTTCTTTCTTCCCATTCATCGAGAGATGTCTGGTCGTAGTTTCTTTCTTTCCATTCATCGAGTGATGTCTGATCGGGGTTTCTTTCTTCCCATTCATCGAGAGATGTCTGGTCGTGGTCTCTTTTATTCCATTCATCCAGAGATGTCTGGTCGTGGTTTCTTTCTTCCCATTCATCCGTTGATATCTGGTCGTGGTTTCTTTCTTCCCATTCATCGAGAGATGGCTGGTCGTGGTTTCTTTCTTTCCATTCATCGAGAGATGTCTGGTCGTGGTTTCTTTCTTCCCATTCATCCGTTGATGTCTCGTCGTGGTTTCTTTCTTCCCATTCTTCGAGAGATGTCTGGTCGTGGTTTCTTTCTTCCCATTCATCCGTTGATGTCTGGTCGTGGTTTCTTGCTTCCCATTCATCAAGAGATGTCTAGTCGTGGTTTCTTTCTTCCCATTCATCGAGAGATGTCTGGTCATGGTTTCTTTCTTCCCATTCATCCGTTGATGTCTGGTCGTGGTTTCTTTCTTCCCATTCATCGAGAGATGTCTGGTCGTGGTTTCTTTCTTCCCATTCATCTAGATTTGTCTGGTCGTGGTTTCTTTCTTCCCATTCATCCGAGAGATGTCTGGTCGTGGTTTCTTTCTTCCCATTCATCTGTTGATGTCTGGTAGTGGTTTCTTTCTTCCCATTCATCCGAGAGATGTCTGGTCGTGGTTTCTTTCTTCCCATTCATTCGTTGATGTCTGGTCGTGGTCTCTTTTATTCCATTCATCGAGAGATGTCTGGTCGTGGTTTCTTTCTTCCCATTCATCCGTTGATATCTGGTCGTGGTTTCTTTCTTCCCATTCATCGAGAGATGTCTGGTCGTGGTTTCTTTCTTCCCATTCATATGTTGATGTCTGGTCGTGGTTTCTTTCTTCCCATTCATCGTGAGATGTCTGGTCGTGGTTTCTTTCTTCCCATTCATCGAGACATGTCGGGTCGTGGTTTCTTTCTTCCCATTCATCTGTTGATGTCTGGTCGTGGTTTCTTTCTTCCCATTCATCGAGAGATGTCTGGTCGTGGTTTCTTTCTTCCCATTCATCGAGACATGTTTGGTCGTGGTTTCTTTCTTCCCATTCATTCGTTGATGTCTGGTCGTGGTTTCTTTCTTCCCATTCATCGAGAGATCTCTGGTCGTGGTTTCTTTCTTCCCATTCATCCGAGAGATGTCTGGTCGTGGTTTCTTTCTTCCCATTCATCTGTTGATGTCTGGTCGTGGTTTCTTTCTTCCCATTCATCCGAGAGATGTCTGGTCGTGGTTTCTTTCTTCCCATTCATCGAGAGATGTCTGGTCGTAGTTTCTTTCTTTCCATTCATCGAGTGATGTCTGATCGGGGTTTCTTTCTTCCCATTCATCGAGAGATGTCTGGTCGTGGTCTCTTTTATTCCATTCATCCAGAGATGTCTGGTCGTGGTTTCTTTCTTCCCATTCATCCGTTGATATCTGGTCGTGGTTTCTTTCTTCCCATTCATCGAGAGATGGCTGGTCGTGGTTTCTTTCTTTCCATTCATCGAGAGATGTCTGGTCGTGGTTTCTTTCTTCCCATTCATCCGTTGATGTCTGGTCGTGGTTTCTTTCTTCCCATTCATCGAGAGATGTCTGGTCGTGGTTTCTTTCTTCCCATTCATCCGTTGATGTCTGGTCGTGGTTTCTTGCTTCCCATTCATCAAGAGATGTCTAGTCGTGGTTTCTTTCTTCCCATTCATCGAGAGATGTCTGGTCATGGTTTCTTTCTTCCCATTCATCCGTTGATGTCTGGTCGTGGTTTCTTTCTTCCCATTCATCGAGAGATGTCTGGTCGTGGTTTCTTTCTTCCCATTCATCTAGATTTGTCTGGTCGTGGTTTCTTTCTTCCCATTCATCCGAGAGATGTCTGGTCGTGGTTTCTTTCTTCCCATTCATCTGTTGATGTCTGGTAGTGGTTTCTTTCTTCCCATTCATCCGAGAGATGTCTGGTCGTGGTTTCTTTCTTCCCATTCATCCGTTGATGTCTGGTCGTGGTTTCTTTCTTCCCATTCATCGAGAGATGTCTGGTCGTGGTTTCTTTCTTCCCATTCATCGAGACATGTTTGGTCGTGGTTTCTTTCTTCCCATTCATTCGTTGATGTCTGGTCGTGGTTTCTTTCTTCCCATTCATCTAGATTTGTCTGGTCGTGGTTTCTTTCTTCCCATTCATCCGAGAGATGTCTGGTCGTGGTTTCTTTCTTCCCATTCATCTGTTGATGTCTGGTAGTGGTTTCTTTCTTCCCATTCATCCGAGAGATGTCTGGTCATGGTTTCTTTCTTCCCATTCATCCGTTGATGTCTGGTCGTGGTCTCTTTTATTCCATTCATCGAGAGATGTCTGGTCGTGGTTTCTTTCTTCCCATTCATCCGTTGATATCTGGTCGTGGTTTCTTTCTTCCCATTCATCGAGAGATGTCTGGTCGTGGTTTCTTTCTTTCCATTCATCGAGAGATGTCTGGTCGTGGTTTCTTTCTTCCCATTCATCCGTTGATGTCTGGTCGTGGTTTCTTTCTTCCCATTCATCGAGAGATGTCTGGTCGTGGTATCTTTCTTCCCATTCATCTAGATTTGTCTGGTCGTGGTTTCTTTCTTCCCATTCATCTATTGATGTCTAGTCGTGGTTTCTTTCTTCCCATTCATCGTGAGATGTCTGGTTGTGGTTTCTTTCTTCCCATTCATCGAGACATGTCTGGTCGTGGTTTCTTTCTTCCTATTCATTTGTTGATGTCTGGTCGTGGTTTCTTTCTTCCCATTCATCGAGAGATGTCTAGTCGTGGTTTCTTTCTTCCCATTCATCCGTTGATGTCTGGTCGTGGTTTCTTTCTTCCCATTCATCAAGAGATGTCTAGTCGTGGTTTCTTTCTTCCCATTCATCGAGAGATGTCTGGTCATGGTTTCTTTCTTCCCATTCATCCGTTGATGTCTGGTCGTGGTTTCTTTCTTCCCATTCATCGAGAGATGTCTGGTCGTGGTTTCTTTCTTCCCATTCATCGAGATTTGTCTGGTCGTGGTTTCTTTCTTCCCATTCATCGAGAGATGGCTGGTCGTGGTTTCTTTCTTTCCATTCATCGAGAGATGTCTGGTCGTGGCTTCTTTCTTCCCATTCATCCGAGAAATGTTTGGTCGTGGCTTCTTTCTTCCCATTCATCGAGAGATGTCTGGTGGTGGTTTCTTTCTTCCCATTCATCCGTTGATGTCTGGTCGTGGTTTCTTTCTTCCCATTCATCGAGAGATGTCTGGTCGTGGTTTCTTTCTTCCCATTCATCCGACAGATGTCTGGTCGTGGTTTCTTTCTTCCCATTCATCCGAGAGACGTCTGGTCGTGGTTTCTTACTTCCCATTCATCGAGAGATGTCTGGTCGTGGTTTCTTTCTTCCCATTCATCCTTTGATGTCTGGTCGTGGTTTCTTTCTTCCCATTCATCGAGAGATGTCTGGTCGTGGTTTCTTTCTTCCCATTCATATGTTGATGTCTGGTCGTGGTTTCTTTCTTCCCAATCATCGAGAGATGTCTGGTCGTGGTTTCTTTCTTCCCATTCATCGAGACATGTCTGGTCGTGGTTTCTTTCTTCCCATTCATCTGTTGATGTCTGGTCGTGGTTTCTTTCTTCCCATTCATCGAGAGATGTCTGGTCGTGGTTTCTTTCTTCCCATTCATCGAGACATGTTGGTCGTGGTTTCTCTTTCTTCCCCATTCATTCGTTGTCTGGTCGTGGTTTCTTTCTTCCCATTCATCGAGAGATGTCTGGTCGTGGTTTCTTTCTTCCATTCATCCGAGAGATGTCTGGTCGTGGTTTCTTTCTTTCTTCCCATTCATCTGTTGATGTCTGGTCGTGGTTTCTTTCTTCCCCATTCATCCCGGAGATGTCTGGTCGTGGTTTCTTTCTTTCCCATTCATCGAGAGATGTCTGGTCGTAGTTTCTTTCTTTCCATTCATCGAGTGATGTCTGATCGGGTGTTCTTTCTTTTCTTCCTTCATCGAGAGATGTCTGGTCGTGGTCTCTTTTATTCCATTCATCCAGAGATGTCTGGTCGTGGTTTCTTTCTTCCCATTCATCCTTTGATATCTGGTCGTGGTTTCTTTTCTTCCCATTCATCGAGAGATGGCTGGTCGTGGTTTCTTTCTTTCCATTCATCGAGAGATGTCTGGTCGTGGTTTCTTTCTCTCCCATTCATCCGTTGATCTGGTCGTGGTTTCTTTCTTCCCATTCATCGAGAGATGTCTGGTCGTGGTTTCTTTCTTCCCATTCATCCGTTGATGTCTGGTCGTGTTTTTCTTGCTTCCCATTCATCAAGAGATGTCTAGTCGTGGTTTCTTTTCTTCCCATTCATCGAGAGATTTCCGGTCATGGTTTTTCTTTCTTCCCATTCATCCGTTGATGTCTGGTCGTGGTTTCTTTCCTTCCCATTCATCGAGAGATGTCTGGTCGTGGTTTCCTTTCTTCCAATTCATCCAGATTTTGTCTGGTCGTGGTTTTCTTTCTTTCCATTCATCCGAGATGTCTGGTCGTGTTTCTTTTCTTCCCATTCATCTGTTGATGTCTGGTAGTGGTTTCTTTCTTCCCATTCATCCGAGAGATGTCTGGTCGTGGTTTCTTTCTTCCCATTCATCCGTGATGTCTGGTCGTGGTCTCTTTTATTCCATTCATCGAGAGATTTTTGGTCGTGGTTTCTTTCTTCCCATTCATCCGTTGATATCTGGTCGTGGTTTCTTTCTTCCCATTCATCGAGAGATGTCTGGTCGTGGTTTCTTTCTTTCCATTCATCGAGAGATGTCTGGTCGTGGTTTCTTTCTTCCCATTCATCCGTTGATGTCTGGTCGTGGTTTCTTTCTTCACATTCATCGAGAGATGTCTGGTCGTGGTTTCTTTCTTCCCATTCATCCGTTGATGTCTGGTCGTGGTTTCTTTCTTCCCATTCATCGAGAGATGTCTGGTCGTGGTTTCTTTTCTTCCATTCATCGAGACATGTTTGGTCGTGGTTCTTTCTTCCCCATTATTCGTTGATGTCTGGTCGTGGTTTCTTTCTTCCCCATTCATCGAGAGATGTCTGGTCGTGGTTTCTTTTCTTCCATTCATCCGAGAGATGTCTGGTCGTGGTTTCTTTCTTCCCATTCATCTGTTGATGTCTGGGTTGGTTTCTTTCTTCCCATTCATCCGAGAGATGTCTGTCGTGTTTCTTTCTTCCCATTCATCGAGAGATGTCTGGTCGTAGTTTCTTTCTTTCCATTCATCGAGTGGATGTCTGATCGGGGTTTCTTTCTTTCCCATTCATCGAGAGATGTCTGGTCGTGGTCTCTTTTATTCCATTCATCCAGAGATGTCTGGGTCGTGGTTTCTTTCTTCTTCCCATTCATCCTTGATATCTGGTCGTGGTTTCTTTCTTCCCATTCATCGAGAGATGGCTGGTCGTGGGTTTCTTTCTTTCCATTCATCGAGAGATGTCTGGTCGTGGTTTCTTTCTTCCCATTCATTCCTTGATGTCTGGTCGTGGTTTCTTTTTTCTTCCCATTCATCGAGAGATGTCTGGTCGTGGTTTCTTTCTTCCCATTCATCCGTTGATGTCTGGTCGTGGTTTCTGCTTCCCATTCATCAAGAGATGTCTAGTCGTGGTTTCTTTCTTACCATTCATCGAGAGATATCTGGTCATGGTTTCTTTCTTCCCATTCATCCGTTGATGTCTGGTCGTGGTTTTCGTTCCTTTTCTTCCCATTCATCGGAGATGTCTGGTCGTGTTTCTTTTCTTCCCATTCATCTAGATTTGTCTGATCGTTGTTTCTTTCTTTCTTCCATTCATCCGAGATGTCTGGTCGTGGTTTCTTCTTCTTCCCATTCATCTGTTGATGTCTGTAGTGGTTTCTTTCTTCTTCCCATTCATCCGAGAGATGTCTGTCGTGTTTCTTTCTTCCCATTCATCCGTTGATGTCTGGTCGTGGTCTCTTTTATTCCATTCATCGAGAGATGTCTGGTCGTGGTTTTCTTTCTTCCCATTCATCCGTTGATATCTGGTCGTGGTTTCTTTCTTCCCATTCATCGAGAGATGTCTGGTCGTGGTTTCTTTCTTTCCATTCATCGAGAGATGTCTGGTCGTGGTTTCTTTCTTCCCATTCATCCGTTGATGTCTGGTCTGGGGTTTCTTTCTTCCCATTCATCGAGAGATGTCTGGTCGTGGTTTCTTTCTTCCCATTCATCCGTTGATGTCTGGTCGTGGTTTCTTGCGTCCCATTCATCAAGAGATGTCTAGTCGTGGTTTCTTGCTTCCCATTTCCGAGAGATGTCTGGTCATGGTTTCTTTCTTCCCATTCATCTGTTGATGTCTGGTCGTGGTTTTCTTTCTTTTCCCATTCATCGAGAGATGTCTGGTCGTGGTATCTTTCTTCCCATTCATCTAGATTTGTCTGGTCGTGGTTTCTTTCTTCCCATCATCTATTGATGTCTAGTCGTGGTTTCTTTCTTCCCATTCATCGTGAGATGTCTGGTTGTGGTTTCTTATTTCCCATTCATCGAGAGATGTTTTGGTCGTGGTTTCTTTCTTCCCATTCATCCGTTGATGTCTTGTCGTGGTTTCTTTCTTCCCATTCATCGAGAGATGTCTGGTCGTGGTTTCTTTCTTCCCATTCATCCGAGAAATGTCTGGTCATGGTTTCTTTCTT
>NW_026112904.1:0-54476 GCF_024323335.1 Lathyrus oleraceus
CAGGGGAATAAAAATTCAAAGGGGGAACTAGCTGGGGATAAACAAAGTTCCACAGGGATACGACTCAACTCAAGAATAACTATTGTATTTGAAAGAAACCAATGCAAAGTTAGAAAACAAACTAACCAAAGGCCCAACGGGGGAAGACTTATCAAGGACAGACTTCGTCGGGGAAAAGATCAAACAAAGGGGGTGCCCAACTTCACTAGGGGGATACATATTACCTAATTATCAGCCAAGTGATAGCTTAACAAAGATAATAAGCTCGAAAGGCATGATTACCAACTACCAGTCAAGTGATAGCTTAACAAAGGTAATCAACCAAAGTAAGAGAAATATTACCTAACTATAAACCAAGTGATAACTTAAAAAAGGTAATAAGCCAAAAAGGAATTATTAACAACTACCAGCCAAGTTATAACTTACAAAGGTAACCAACCAAGGGTAAGAGAAAATATTACCTAATTACTAGCCAAGTGATAGCTTAACAAAGGTAATAAACCAAATAGGAATGATTACGAACTACTAGCCGAGTGATAGCTTAACAAAGGTAACCAACCAAAGATAAAAAATATTACCTAACTATTATCCAAGTGATATCTAAACAAGGTAATAAGCCCACCAGGAAAGATTACCAACTATCAGCCGAGTGATAACTTAACAAAGGTAACCAACCAAACGTAAAAAGGATATATTACCTAACCATCAGCCAAGTGATAACTTAACAAAGTAATAAGCCCAACATGAAAGATTACCAACTATCAGCCAAGTGATAGCTTAACAAAGGTAACCAACCAAAGTTAAAGGAAATATAACCTAACTATCAGCTGAGTGACAACTTAATAAGGTAATAAGCCTAACAGGAAAGATTACCAACTACCAGCCAAGTGATATCTTAATAAAGGTAACCAACCAAAGGTAAAAGGAAATATCACCTAACTATCAGCTAACTGATAGGTTAACAAGGCAATAAACCCAACAGGAAAAATTACTAACTACCAGCCAAGTGATAGCTTAACAAAAGTAACTAACCAAAGGTAAAAGGAAATATTACCTAAATATCAGCCAAGTGATAGCTTAACAAGTTAATAAGCCCAACAGGAAAGATTACCAACTACCAGCCAAGTGATAACTTAACAAAGGTAACCAACCAAAGGTAAAAGGAAATATTACCTAACTATCAAACATGTGATAACTTAACAAGGTAATAAGCCCAACAGAAAAGATTACCAATTACCAGCCAAATGATAGCTTAACAAAGGTAACCAACCAAAGGTAAAAGGAAATATTACCTAACTATCATCCAAGTGATAACTTAACAAGGTAATAAGACCAAAAGGAAAGATTACCAACTACCAGCCAAGTGATAACTTAACATAGATACCAACTAAAGGTAAAAGAGATATTACCAACCATCTGCCAAGTGATAGCTTAACAAAGGTAATAAGCTCCAGGGACCAAAGTTCAATCCAGGAATAAACTAGAGATAAAGATCAAAGAAAACTCAATCTAATGAGGAAATAAACTCAATTGGGGATTAATCCATCCAGATAATGAGAATATTTGAATTCTGCTATGCTCAAAACTTTGGTCGAGAACGACTAAATGAGAATATTTGAAGGGCATTGTTGCTTCAAATTATCAAGTCTGGCCTGATGCAGTTGCTTTCCATAATCCCTAACTTTTGCCTAGATTTCCCTTTTGATTTTTCAATATGCCAGGATGATTATTCTATTTATGTCTCTAATTTTTGCCTGGACCGCCCTTTTGGGTTTTCAATACACCGAGACGCTCATTTTTGCATAAGTCGCCTTTTCGGGTTTATAACTTAGTGAATTGTTCTTTTGTTTTTCTAGGCGAAGTATTTCTTAACTGCATCGACATTCAAAAGATGAGGGAGCTCCTCACCATCCATAGTCGTAAGAGTCATTGCACCGCCAGAGAAGGCTCTCTTAACAACATATGGACCTTCATAATTAGGAGTCCACTTGCCCTAGAATCAGTGTTAAAGGAAAGATCTTTTTTACCACGAGGTCGCCTTCTATGAATATGTGAGGTTGAACCTTCTTATCAAATGCTTTCTTCATTGTTTTTTGATAGAATTGTCCATGACACAAAGTTGTCATCCTCTTCTCTTCAATCAAGTTCAATTGATCATATCTGCTTTGACTCCACTCAACCTTAAACAACTTGACTTCCATCAAGACTCGGATTGACGAGATCTCTACCTCTATGAGGAGTACTTCTTCCATGCTATACGCAAGACAGAAAGGGGTTTCCCTTGTTGAAGTCCGGACGGATGTACGATACCCATGCAAAGCAAAAGGAAGCATCTCATGTCAATCCTTATATGTTACAACCATATTTTGGATAATCTACTTAATATTCTTATTTGCATCTTCAATAGCCCCATTCATCTTAGGTTTGTAAGGAGAAGAGTTATGGTGTTTAATCTTGAAGTCGTCACAAAGCTCTTTCATCATCTTATTATTCAAGTTCTACCCATTATCAGTGATGATCTTACTTGGAACACCATATCGGCATATAATCTAATTCTTGATACATCTGACCACAACCTGCTTGGTCACATTAGCATAAGATGTTGCTTCAACCCATTTTGTGAAGTAATCAATAGCCACGAGAATCAAACGATGTTCATTCGAAGCTTTAGGTTCAATAATACCAATCATGTCAATACCCCACATGGAGAAAGGCCATGGGGATGAAATAATATTGAGAAGTGTCGGAGGCACATGAATCTTATCAGCATAAATCTGACATTTATGGATTTTCTTCACATATTTACAGCAATCATGTTCCATAGTCAGACAATAGTAACATGCCCTTAACATCTTTTTAGCCATTGCATGTCCATTGTCATGAGTACCAAAGGATCATTCATGAACTTCTTGCATTAACATGTCTTCTTCGTGTCTATCCATGCATCTAAGTAAGACCATGTCAAAGTTTCTCTTGTACATCACATCTTCATTCAGAAAGAAACTGCCAGCTAGTCTTCTCAAAGTCTTCTTATCTTTGTTGGATACCCCATATGGGTACTCCTGACTTTGGAGGAAATACTTGATATCATGATACCAAGGCTTATCATATGTGACTTCTTCTGCTACAAACACATGAGCAGGCCTATTAAGGCGTATAATTATGATCTGAGGCGTGTCATTCCAATGATTTACTTTATACATAGAAGAGAAAGTAGCCAAAGCATCCGCCATTTGATTCTCCTCACGAGGTATAAGATGAAACTCAACTATGTTGAAAAAAGTCAACAACCTTCTTGCATATTCTTTATAAAGAATCAAGCCAGGATGGCGAGACTCCCATTCTCATTTAATATGATTAACCACTAAGGCTGAATCTCCATATACATCAAGGATCTTAATTGTCAAATCAATGGCCTCTTCAAGACCCATGATACAAGCTTCATATTCTTCCATGTTGTTCGTATAATCAAACATCAATCTTGCAGTGAAAGGGATATGAGAACCTTGAGGAGTAATAATAATTTCCTTAATTCCATTACCATAAGCATTAACAACTCCATCAAACACTAAACCCCATCGGGATCCAGGCTCTAGTCCTTCTTCAGGCAATGGTTCATCATAATCTTTAGCTTTTAAATACATAAGGTCTTCATCAGGGAAGTAAAACCTGATGGATTGATAATCATTAATTGGCTGGTGAGCCAAATGATCTGCAAGAATACTTTTTTTAATCTACTTTTGAGTACGATACTCAATATCATATTTAGACAATAACATTTTCCAACGAGCAATCCTCCCAATCAAAGTAGGGTTTTCAAAAATATACTTTATCGGATCCATTTTGGATATCAACCAAGTCGTATGATTAATCATATACTGGCGCAGACGTTTGGCATCCCAGACTAAAGCACAACAAGTCTTTTCAAGCATGGAGTACCAACGAGACTCACAATCTGTAAACTTGTTACTTAGATAGTAAATGGCATGCTCATTTCTACCAGTTTCATCTTGTTGTCCAAGTACATAACCCATAGACTCTTCTGACATAATTAAGTACATGATCAATGGTCTTCCTTCCACTAGAGGAGACAAGATAGGAGGTTCAAATAGATACTCCTTGAGGTTATCAAAAGCTTTTTGAAAGTCTTTTGTCCAAACACAACCTTGATCTTTATAGAGAAGCTAGAAGATTGGTGCACATGTGGCAGTCATGTGAGATATAAACCTGGAGATGTAATCCAGATGCCCGAGGAATTCTTTGACTTACTTTTCTATCTTTGGTGTAGGAATCTCTTGAATAGCTATTACTTTATCAGGATCTACTTCAATACCTTTCTGGATGACAATGAAACCCAACAACTTTCCTGAACGAACACCAAAAGTACACTTATTAGGATTCAAGTGGAGTTTAAACTTTCTCAACCGCTAAAACAACTTCAACAAATACTCAACATGATCTTCTCCAGTCTTCGACTTAGGAATCATATCATCAACATATACTTCTATCTCTTTGTGCGTCATGTCATGGAAAAGAGTAGTCATGGCTATATGGTACGTTGCACCAACATTCTTTAAACCGAAAGGCATTACTCCATATCATAATGTTCCCCTTGGTGTAATAAATATTGTCTTTTCCATGTCCTCGGGTGCCATCTTGATCTGATTATAACCGGAGAAACCATCCATAAAGGAGAAAACGTTGAACTTAATTGTATTATCTACCAACATGTCAATGTGTGGCAGAGGAAAATCATCCTTTGGGCTAGCTTTATTCAAGTCTCTATAATCAACACACTTCCAAACTTTGTCATCCTTCTTTGGAACAGACATAATGTTGGCCACCCATTAAGGATACTCAGAAGTAACAAGGAAACCATCATCAATCTGCTTCTGAACCATCTCTTTGATCTTAACAGCCATATCAGGATGAGTTCTTCCCAACTTCTGTTTAACTAGCGAACATTTTGGCTTTAATGGTAATCTATGCTCCACAATATCAGTATCAAGACCTGGCATATCTTGATAAGACCAAGCAAACACATCCATCCATGTATTCTCTAATAAGCTCTACCATCCTCTTCTTAACATTTGGTAGTATTAGAAATTCAATGGTAGTATTAGCAAGAGAGACATTGAACAAGGTTTGTTAGTCTGAGACTATTTTTACTTTTAATATTGAGAGTATATTTCCTTTCTTGGGTTGAATTCCCCCCGGACGTAGCTGGTATTGCACCAAATTGGGTTAACAATTCTTGTGTTATTTTTATTTTTCCTTTATTCTGTTTGTTACGCATTTAAATTGTCACACACATAACCCCACACATTGTGTTCGACATCTCTTCGTCTGAATAAAACAATTTCATATAGGAATTTAGTTTTTGTTGCAAAGTTGGATGATTTAAATTTTGATTTTAGGATTGAAAACAAGGTATTTAATTTATTTAAAGAATTATACTATTATGGTTCTAGTAATTTAGTTGATTATTTATATCCTTTAGTCTTGATGTTCATTTGGATTGGTTAAAAAATTATTACATGCTTTTGATTTTATTTGGTTCTGGTATTTTAATTGGTAAAAAAAATACTTTTCTGCATTTTTAAATTATGAAAAAATTATTACATGCTTCTTATTTTATATCCAACCTTCCATAATTTTCTTGGCCATTTATTTGGTGTTTTGAAGGAATTTATGGATTTTTCATTTTATTTCTATTTTTTAATTCATTTAAAAATTCTTAAGTCTCATCATACTAAATGGATCTTGGGTGTTGATGGGGGTGAAAACCCTAATTCACCAAAATGAATGATTGATTTTGATGATGACTTTATCAAACTTTTGGTCCAATTTCGGTGTGACCTCATTTGTCATCTTCTTCTTTGCCTCCTTCTTTTCCCTTTGATCAATTGGATGGTTTGTGTCCATCCTATTCATGATGTGTGGATTGGTACTTGATGAACTTTCATCATTTCAAATCTACCTCCTAATTGATCATGGATCATTTAAGGTACTTTGGATTGATGCATAAGTTTGTCCTAAGTGTCATGAAGTGTGGATTGAAGTAATGGACCATCCTCATAACCTTTGTGCTTGATCATTCCTTTTTTTTGTGGCATGACTTTAGGAGGATGATCTACATATCATTTCTCTAGCATGTATTAACACTAACATTATTATTGACCGACCTTAGATAGTTGTGACTTCTACATAAGTCCAATTACGATTGCTTAGCATAACGCTAAATTTTTCCGAAAAGCAAAGACATTTTTATAAGTGAGATTGGAAGTCTCCTACTCCTCATGTTATTGTATGAAAATATTGCTCCCTTTTTCATTTGTGAGAGCTAGTGGCACACTTGTTGATTTTTATCCAAGTTAGAGCCCTTCTCATAATGATGTATAGGTTCATGTTTTAATGCTTGTGAGTGAATAGTTGAGTGTTCTCCAAAAAATGACCTAAACATCTTTCATTTTGATTACTAACATCATTTACTAACATTTTACTTGTATTAACTTTTACTTCCAAGTCATTCACTTTATGCTCTTTTATTTTTATGTGATTTACTTTATGTTTAGCATTCCATACCATATTATTTGTGATTATGCCATTTGTTCTTTATCCATTTTGGACTTTCTTTTATGTCCTTGTAAAGAAAACACTAATAAGAAAAACCTAAAAAGAAACTTGGTTCTCCTGATTCATGGACTTGTGGTTACTACCCTTAGAAATATTATGGAGTTATGGACTTAGAATTAGGATCTTGACCTTTGCTTTGGGACTTGTGACTTGAGACCTTGGGATTCATCTGATACCTTTGACTTTGGACTTCCTTTGGAGACTTGGTTGAGTTACTATGGTTTCATCTGATACATTTGATTATTATTTGCTTATTTTGGATTGCTTGAGGCTTATTCTAACCTTAGGGACTTTGATTCCTCCAGGTTAGCGTTTAATTCAGGATTTCATCGGTTAGGGTTCGTGGAGATATAGGATCAATTTAGGATTTCCAAGATGAATCAATTGTTTTAAGTCTGAGATATGGATAATGCTCATGGAGAGGGTTTGATTGGTATAAGTTTGGTGAGGTTTAGGTCTCCACTGCCGTCGGTGGCGAGCTCTGGTGCGACAAAGCTTTTTCAGGTGACAGTAGATTAGGTCTGAACATTTCATGCAAGTGAGGCACATTGACCACGTGCAATTTTTATTCAGTTTGGTCCCTGAATCCGTTCATGAACTTTGGGCCTCCCATTTCCATGGGCCTTTTATTTTACTCATGGCACCCTCAACAAGCAGTGTACCCCCGTAGACTAAAGGAAAGAGTGGGCCTCTAGATTGGGCTTGCGCCATGCTTGGCCTTGGCAAACTCTACGTTTTCTACTGCATACCCAACCCATTGCAGAATAATGGTCTTGCCATTGGATGAGCCTCTGTGCCCATCGTTCTTGACACCCTAGTTTCAGGGCCTGCACCCTTGCTGGGCCCATTCCCTTTTTTGTTTTTAATCATTTTATTAATTTTTTTTTGTCTTTATTAGTTATTATTAATTAGGTTAATTAGGATATTAATTAGAATTAAATTTTTTAGAATTTAATAAGGATTGGAATTTTAATCTTGATTAAGATTAATTATTTTAATTAAAGATAATTAGAATAATTATTTTTAAATAGATTTTAATTCTAGATTTAATTCCCTAATTGAACATCCATGTAAATAGACTCTTTTAACCCTAGGGTTTAGCCATAGAATATCATGTTCCCTTAGATTAGGGTATGCTTTAGATTAATTGATCTTTTTAATCATTGATTTTCATGCGCATTTGATGCTTGAAGATTAACTTGATCCTAATGTTGCATGATCCCTTAGTTTATGATTTGTACATATCATTTAACCTTTAGATTAGGATGTATATACTTACCAACTAATTCTTTCCCTTTGATTAAGTTGATCAAAAGACATTTTGATTAACTAAATCCTTTGATTTGTGTATAATTCCATAGTCTATTCAAGTGATCAAAAGCCCCTTGATCACTTGATAGGACTAATTTCTGCAAAGTTATGGATCTCAAGGCCTCAAGTTCAGACTTCCATGCAAGGCATCCCAGACAAATCAAGCAGTGGATTACACAAAGCATATCAAAGATGTTTCTTCAAGAGCTTATCAGTCAAGATTCAAATTGTATGACATGAGCCTTAAATTACAAAGAATGATGAGAGTGGAGAATTTCTATCCTTGTCTAGGGTATTCTTGGGTACGAGATGAATGACCCAGTTGCTTAAGGTATTCGCCTTTGTTCATAGACTTTAGTACAATTCTAATTAAATGATTGAAAAAATCTTCATCATCCCAAGGAGCATCAAGGATTCTTCTTCAACAACTTGAAAGTTATGATGAGAATCACATGCCACAAGCCTTAAGTAAAAAGAGTGGAGAATTCATATCCTTGTCTAGGGGATCCTTGGGTACGAGACAAATGACCTAGTTTCTCAAGTTATTTGCCTTTATTCAAAGACTTTAGTAGGGTTCATATCAAATGATTGTCAAGTCTTCTTCATCTTCCATTTTTATACATCATTTCTCTTGCCCTAGTCTTTTGTTGTCTTTGTTCCGTTCATAGTCGGCCAAACTACGAATGCTCTGACTTTCTCATAGCACGGTGAGAATACGTAGGCACAGGGATTCAGATTCTCCATGAGCTACCCTATTTATTAATCCTACCTTATTTCCCCATTCATCAATCAATACCATATTTTTAAGATCAAATACCATTTTTTCCTTGGATTCCATACACATCCTTTTGGGACGATATAATCAGAGTCCACCTTGTGAATCAAGAGATGTTTGCGCTATCAAATCAAACACTTTATTCTTTATTTTTTAGCCAATACGATTGATTACTCTTTGGTTCAGATTGTATTCCTTCATGGATCCAATATACCATTCTTCTTTGATTTCAAATCGTTTGTTCCCTACAATGATATATTGTTCCTTGTACCAAACAACACTTTTGTGTGGGCCATATATACATCATTTTGGGATGATATAATCAGAGTCCACCTTATGAACCAAGAGATGTTTGTGCTATCAAACCAAACACTTTATTCCTTCTTCTTTTTTGTTGCCAATACGCATGTTTACTCTTTGGTTCAAAGTTCATTTACCTTTACGGGTTCCAATGTTACCATTTTCTTTTGGTGTAAGTTATACTTTTCATCATTGCCATCAAATCTATCTTTCCTTCATTTCATAGTGGGATGAACTATAAAAGCATTGACTTTCTCATTGCATAGTAAGAATACGCAGGCACGAGCATTCATATTCTCTACGAGCTACCTTATTTATAAATCATTCATTATCATTCACCAATCAATACCATATTTTTGAGATCAAATACCATTTTTCCTTGGATTCCATACACATCCTTTTGGAGCGATATAATCGGATTCCACCTTGTGAACCAAGATATGTTTGTGCAATCAAACCAAACACTTTATTCCTTTTTTTAGCCAAAATGCTTGTTTACTCTTTGGTTTAGAGTTTATTCCTTCATGGATCTAATATACCATTCTTCTTTGATTTCAAATAGTTTGTTCCCTATAGTGATATAATGTTCCTTGTACCAAACAACACTTTCGTGTGGGCCCCATACACATCCTTTTGGGACGATATAATCGGACTCCACCTTGTGAACCAAGAGATGTTTATGCTATCAAACCAAACACTTTATTCCTTCTTTTTTTGGCCAATACGCCTGTTTAGTCTTCGGTTCAAAGTTTATTTACCTTTATGGGTTCCCGTGCTACCATTTTATTTTGGTGCAAGTTATATGTTTCATCACTTTCAATCTCTTTCCTTTGTTCTCGTGGTTCTACGAACTACGGATGCTCTGACATTCTCATTGCACGGTGAGAATACATAGGCACAAGGATGCGAATCCTTGGCGAGCACATTCCTAATTATTCCTTCTGCCTTATGGCACCATCCATGTCTTTCATGATCCATCATCTATATTCAATCATAAACCATTCACCCTCAATGACATACTGTTTCTTTGAAACCAAATACCACTTTTATTTTGAATTCCATATATATCATTTTAGGACGTTTAATCAAAAGTCCATATTTGTACCAAGAGTTGTTTGTCTGGCCGACAAACATTTTATTTCTTCTTTTTTTTACCAATATTTTTGTTTCTCTCTATGGTACAAATTTAACTGCCTCAATGGATTCCATTACACCCTTACCTTTGTTTCTAAATTATACCCTTCGGTCACTTTTACCAAATCTTCAATTCTTGGACTTTGGTTACTTTTCTCTATCATTTTATTCATCTCAATGATGCATTCATAATTCTACCTTCATTCACTCCATGTGATATACTGTTATCTTTGAGCCAAATACACTATCTCTTTGAGCTCCATCTTGTGTATGCTTGTGAATCAAGAGTTGTTTGTGATATAAAGCAAACACTTAATTCTCTTTTTTTTTCGGTCGTACCATATAATGGTGAATGCTCTGGCTACCCATATATTGGTTAATGCCAATTTTACTCTTGGGTTCAGATTTCACCCCTTGTTGGAGTCAAACAATATAATCCTTTGGTTCAGATCATACCTTTATCACACTTCCTTTCACCTCCCACCACTAGTTCTATGAACTACGGAGCTCTGAATTCCTTATTGCACTATAAGGATACGTAGGCATGAGGGACCCAATCCTCTCTGATCACCTTATCTATTCCATTCTTTTTCCCTTTATCCTTTCACGAGTAAACCTTAGATATCACACTTATTCGAGCAAGAACAATCAAAACGGTTCTCGTTAAGTATAACAGATGTTAGGGGTGCTAATACCTTCCCCTTGTATAACCGACTTCCTTACCCATATTTCTCTTCTCCCGGGTTTTATCGATGTTTTCCCTTTTCTCCAGGAGTAAATAAGGTTCGATGGAGACTCTGTTGTATGTTCGAGCGTGCGATGTGTTCAGGTATATTTCTGCTAGCTTCACTCGGCACCAAAGGTTTCACACAAAAAGATGGTGTTGACCATAAAGAAATATTTTCTTCTGTTTCAAAGGACTTTTTACAGAATGTTGTCCCAAAAATGACTTGGAACAAAAATAAATGAAGTAAATTCCCTATACATCAATATTTATGAGCTTGTGCCCAAGCATGTACTCGACCATATATCAGTTTTGTTGTTGGTATGTTGGGTCTATATTAAATCAATCCCTGAATGGTACAATTTTAATGATAGTGGGTCCATTAACTAAAGGTTCCTCTCAATACATTTGTTGTCCATGTAGAAAGGATGGATGAACTTGTAAATTCAACTAACTTTATGTTTCTACTTATTTGTGTTATCCATATTATGGTGTATATATTATTGTTAATATATAAAGACAAATGTGTATTTAAAGAGACATGAAAGACACATTATTATATTCCTTAGGATCATTTGAATTGAACTGATCAGTGATACATGGAAGGAACCAAGTCGATTAACAACTTGTGACCGCTATCATCTAATCATTTCAGTTCATTAAAGATAATGAATTGATTCTTTCAAGGTGCAAAATTATGGTAGAATATTTAAACATCAAATTCGCCACATGAGCCAAGTGGGAGACTGTTGGATTATTAAATAAGTCTATCATATTTAGCTCATGTGAATCATGGTTTATCTTTAAATAAAAGGTGTCCTAATGTGATAATTGTTTGAGCTTAATGGTAATTAAGCCAATGAGATTTTTATTTTGAAATTAAAAATAAAATTTAACCCCCTCTCATCTCCCTGTATGACAGTTAAGAATATGTGTGTTGAGATTTTTACCTATAAAATAGGAATCAAAGGAATAGAACGCATACATAAGAATTTCCTTTCCTACAAAACAAAATAGCGGTATCTTTATCATCAAATATACATAAAACAAGAAGGAATATAGGAGGAAAAATGCAAGTCAAAAATCAAGACCCAAATACAAAACGAACAAGAATTGATATCATTGGATCTGTGTACGTTTTATTATTGTTAGATAGGAATTCATAGAACAGTGAAAATGTTAATATCAAAATCCAAATGAAATTTAAATTAACATATATTAAATTTCAATTGTGTTTTTTCTTGAAGTTTGTAATTCTTCTTTACAATTGAATGGTTAAATTTAATTAACAAGAGAATAATGATATTCATATATACGAGAAATGAAAAATACAATTTGTTTATTGTATGAGCTAAATTATGTTCGAAAAAGTGTTACATGATGGTTTTCTAAGAAGAGATTTATTACATATATAAATACAAATTATAGATTATAAGTACATATTATGACTGGATAATAACAACACAAAACAACTACTAATTCTTCAATTCTCAGTCTAGATTTCATTATTCAATGGATAATAATACTTAATTTTACAATTTAAGAATTTGGTTGATGTCTTCTGCAATTGCCTCAGCATCTTTTTTGACTCCAAACAAACCTTTTCTTGCCAATCCAGCACAGTACAATCCATGATCTCCCTTCCAATGTTTCGGGAAAGGATTTTTAGGGAACCCTTTCTCATTAAGACCATATTTGTAATCCTTAAAAAACAAATAGAAAAATAACCAATTAGTTTATAATCACAAGGAGTGTGAGAAAATAAAGAATAAAGTCCAAAAAAAATGTACCTTTAGCCATTCATTAGCTACGCTTTTGTAGCCAGTAGCAAAAACAATGGCATCAAACTCTTTCTCCATATTATTTTCAAAGATAATATTCTTCTTCTCGATCTTTTTGATACCTGAAGGAACAACCTTTATAGCTCCTTCCTTAATCTTTTCAATGGTTCCAACATCAATAACTGCAGATTTTCCTGTAGTGTTTTTAAGATATAAAGGTCCATCTTTAGGACGATAAATCCCGTATTTCGACATATCACCATATTTGAATTTTGCTTGTAGCGTAATGATTGTATCCACAATATAAACAGGAAAATATTGCACCAAACACATCCCTGTACGAATCATATCTTTGGTGAAGACATGAAGCTGCAAAAAAATCATTAAATTATAAATATCATCACAACACATGTTTATCCTTAAACTATTTATGGACCTAAGTTGTATGATTAATATTAAGTAAAGAAAGTGTATTTACCGGATTTCGAATGACAATGGAAGTGTTAGCACCCCCGTTATGGAGATCATATGCAATTTCCATTCCTGAGTTACCACACCCAACAACCAATACATTTTTTGATTTATATTTTGAACCAGATTTGTAGTACTTGGAGTGTACCACATCTCCTTCAAATTTCCCTAATCCAGGAACATTAGGAATAAAACCTTCACTATTTTCGCCAGAGGCAATCACAAGAAACTTTGTCTCATAAACTTCCAAGGTACCTTCTAGGGTGTTTGTTGCTTCAACAACCCATCTGTTCCTAACTTCATCGTACTTAGCAGACTCAACGACACAATAATAACGAGGTTTTATGTCAAAATGATCGACATATTTATCTATGTATTGAAGAAATTGGTGTTTGGTTAAGTATGTTGGTCCAGAGGATGGATGTGGCATGAGAGGTAAAGAGCAAAATTCACTAGCTAAATGGAGGTTTAAACGATCATAAGCATTTTTCCTCCAAAGAGAAGCATTGCACTCTTCTTTTTCAAGTATGACATGCAAGATGGAGTTTTGCGTTAGTAGAGCTGAAATTGCTAGGCCAGAAGGACCACCACCAACAATTACAACGGTGAATTCTTGCATATTGTTGTAGATAACCTAGGACCTAAGTATCTTCAATGTTTTTATTCATCTAGAAATTATTGAATTTATAAGCATGTATGGAAGCTTAAGAACATGTTTTGGTGGATTGGTACATGAATGCAAAAAAAACAAAATTGACAATAATATTTGGATTTGACCGTGCATTCAAATAATTAATATATATGTTTTCTTTTATAAAATTTCTATATGAAAAATGTGTATATTCATGTTTCTTTCTCTCTTTCAATACAATTTATTCTTTATGTTAAAAATGGTATAAAATAAGGTGATAAGATTAAATAAAATGATGATTTATCCATAATTTTATATATGGAAAAATTATATCAATACTTATCTGTTTTAAAATCTTGACTGGATTGGCCGATTGATTGACCAGAGATTTGGAGGATATGACAATCTAATAACGGTATATGAATCTAACTGCAATTGATCTGATAAAAATTAGTGTGATATTTAACCCATTTATCGATTAGACCTATGAACCGATAAGTTTTTCAAACCAACAAATTGATCTTTTTATATTTATTTTTTAATTTCTCAAAATGATTTATTTTTGGATGGAGAGTAAAAACAATTTAAAAAATTAAAAAAAAAACAAACAAAAAGTTGGTTCGTAAATTCTATTATTTTTCGTTTGTATAATTTAAATTATCAATTATGTGGTTCAACTAATGACCCATTAGTGCTATGAATAATTCAATGACCTGGTGACTTAACCGAGTCAATGACCGGTTAGGATTTTAATAATTGCAATAAACTTAAAAATGTTATGTTATAAATATGTATTTTTTATTAATAAAATACACTTTTCTATAAATAATATCAATTTTATTATTAATTTTGGAGTAATTTATTATATTTTTCATGTCCTACAAAATTACATTCTTTTCAAATTATATTTTAAAATTATTTAGAAAAATTCAGGCATAGTTGTCAATGGTCCAAAACATGCTCTTGATTTTTTTGTCAATTTATAAAGAGATTAATTACTACGCATTGTCAGTATAAAAAGATTTATACCGTCGATTCATCACCATCACCCGTTTGCAATACTTTATAGATTTTTAAAATAAAAGTCAAACTTATTTTAATATCCAACGTCTATGATTAATTGACAGTGTAAAATCTCTTTACACTGTCAGTGTATTTCAATTAAATCCATTTATAAATATGTTATTTAAGTTGTAAATTACAATTTATTTAATCAAAATATTCTCTGAAGTTAACTTTTAGTTTAAATCAAATATACAAGTATTCATGCATTGTTAAAAATATATTGAATACCTATTGTTTCTTTGAAAACCTTTTTGTTTTTATGAAATATTTTCTTCGATTATTATTATATATAAAATTAATTTTATTTATTTATTGATATAGTCAATATATAGATTTTAATTGCTGGTTCGATTAATATATTTAATCATATATAGATTTTTATTTATAATATACACTTCCGTAATTAGTTGTCGTCTAAATTTCCAGAAAAATTAAATTGATAAAAATATATAAGTTGATATTATAATTGATATAATTTCTGTTTATACACATCAATCGATGTTGTTTGTGTAAACTTGCGTTAAGATGTTCAAATTTATTAATGGATGTTTTTTATAAACAACAATGTTATACAATACGAAGGTTTCTTTGCACAAAAGACCGCATATTTTCTTTGCATACTCTTTGTAAGTGAATTTTTTATAAATAAAAAATAAACAAAAGATATGATCAACAATAGAAATCTATATCACCGAAACACTGTCTCTTAGAATTAATTCATATTTTTATAAATTTGTTGACAAACTTTGTTAGATGATATTTTAGTATTTCTTCTAAAATTTCACTTGTATTTAAACAAATGAGTGGTGTGAACAAATTGTACTATTATTCCTTTTGGATTATGTGTGTGCTTTTTTCCTGTGTAACCGTTTTGAGTAGTGAGAAGTTTGTTAATATTCTCTCTTCTCTCTTATTCATTGTTCATCTGTATCACCCTGTGCATCAACAATTGGTATCTAGAGCTCTGGTTCAGATCAATAGGGAAACACCACGGGAACCATGAGTGAAACGGTGAGGCGTTGTGTGATTGATTTCTATTCAAAGAATTAATGTTGAATTACTGTTCAAAATCGTAACAAAATCACATATCTTGATTCTGTGGGATTGGGAAACAATGTGTTTAGGTGAGATCTGAGTGTTTTGCAAAAGGTTGAAAATGAAAGGAAACGGTAATCTGAGTACCAAGCTTCCAGTGTTCGATGGTAAGAACTGGAATCGTTGGATGATTCAGATGCGTGTTTTGTTTGGTGCTCAAGATGTTCTTGATCTCGTTAACGAAGGTTACATTCAGATTGCACTTCCAGAAAATGCAACAAATATGCAGAGAAGTGCTCAACGTGATCGGAGGAAGAAGGATCAAAAGGTTCTATTCTACATCTATCAGTGTGTAGATGTGAATGTGTTTGAGAAAATCGCTTATTCGATAACGGCGAAAGTTGCGGGGGACACACCAGTGAGGTGCTACGGTGGTGATGCATTAGTGCAGAAGGTGAAGCTTCAGTCACTACCTAAGCAATATGAGAATCTCAGCATGAAGAACAACGAGAAGGTACCTGACTACATATCTAGAGTGATTTTGATCACAAATGAGATGAAGTCGTATGGAGAAACTCTTTCTGAAGAAAGTATCATTGAGAATGTACTTAGTTCTCTTACTCCTCAGTTTGATTACATCGTTGTAGAAATTGAACATTCTAAGGATCTGAGCACCATGAGAATGAAGAGTTGCGAAGCAGTCTAGAGGTGCAAGAGTTGCGTCTGACTGAAAGAACCTATGAGAGAGAGGTAGAGCAGGCTCTGAAAGTTTCTTTTGTCAAGAAAGACCAGAAGCAATCTTGGTTAGAAGCCAAGAAAAGACATGGTAGATCTCAGAAGTCAAAAACCTCAACTTCTGGAAGTCAGAAGGGAAAGGAGAAGTATGACTAGAGAAAAGTTCAATGTTACCGTTGTAAGAAGTTTTGCCACTTCGCTGCAGATTGTTGGTCAAACAAGGAGAGGAAATAAGAAGAAACGAGTATTTACATAATTTTTGATGATGAACATGTGCTATTAATGGCTTCTGATTCTGATAGTGTGTTTCTAGAAGACTAGTGGTATATGGACACTGGTTGTTCAAACCATTTTACTGGAAATAAGAAATGGCTGGTTGATTTGACTCTAGGAAGAAGACCAAGATCAAATGTGTAGATGATAAGTATATGAATGCTCAAGGAATGGGGAATGTTAGAGTGATTCTGAATAATGGAAAATTTGTGTTAGTTCAGAACGTTTGGTATGTTCCTTGCATGAAAAGAAATTTGAAGAGTGTAGGTCAATTAATTGAAAAGGGATTTTTAGTTACCGTGAAGGACAATCTTTTGAAGTTGTATGACTGTAATCAGAAGCTGATTATGGAGTCAGAATAGGGAAGGAATAAAACATTCAAGGTGAATGTTAAAACTGCAGACTCTGAATGCCTTATCACAACAAGTGTCGTGAAGTAAAGTGAGTTGTGGCACAAAATATTTGGTCATTTGAACTTCAGAAGCTTAGGGCATCTAAATTCAAAGAAACTGGTACGTGGAATTCCTGCAATTAAGAAACCAAAAAAGTCATGCAATGTGTGCATGAGAGGGAATCAACCAAGACTTCCATTTGCATCAAAAGTAGCTCGAAGAGCAAAACATGCTTTGGGAGTAGTGCATTCTGATGTGTGTGGACTATTTCCATAACCTTCACTAGGACGGAATAAATACTTCGTGTAATTTGTGGATGAGTTGACAAGGATGACATGGGTATCCCTTTTAAAGTTCAAACACGAGGTGTTTGCTGAATTTGAGAAATTCAGGATCAAGGCTGAGAAATAGAGTGGTCAGACTCTGAAGATTCTCAGAACTGATGGTGAAAGTGAGTATAACTCTACTGAGTTCAAGAAGTTCTGTGAGGAGAATGGAATTTAGAATGAAGTGATTGCTCCATATACTCATCAACACAATGGTCTTGCTGAAAGGAGAAATCAAACTTTGCTTGATATGGTAAGGAGCATGCTGAAGGATAAGAACCTTTCTAACACTTTATGGGGAGAAGCTATTGCCACTGCAACATATGTGCTCAACAGGTGTCCAACCAAGAAACTGAAGGAAATTGTTCCTTTTGAGAGGTGGATTGGAGATAAGAAAAGCGTGATCCATTTCAGAGTATTTGGTTATGTCTATTATAAACATGTTCTAGATGCTACTAGAAAGAAGTTGAATGATAGAAGCAAGGTGATGTTACTGGTGGGGTATCACAATACAAGTTCTTATAAGCTTTATTGTCCATTCACTAATAAGGTTGAAGATAACATAGTTGTTATCATGAAAGAGTCAGAAGTATGGGATTGGAGCAAGTCTTAATCCAACTCAGGTGCAGAGTTAACTTTTGAAGATATTGATCCTGACTCTGAAGAGGAGTCAGAGCCTGAAAATGATTTTGAGAATGAGTCAGAATCAGAAGGTGAGATTGATTCTAAGGAAGAATATGATTTTGGTCCAGATTCTGATGGTGATTCAGATTCTGGTGATCCAGATTTTGATGGTGATTCAGATTCTGGTGGTAGTCCAGATTCTGGGAATATTCCAAATTCTGAAGGTGGTCATGCTTTTGAAGTCGGTATTTCTGGAATTCCAGAATCTGATATTGTTCCAGAATCAGAAGGTTCTGAACAAGTTTATAGGCCACAAAAAATCAAAAACATTCTGAGAAGTTTTGCGGAGTTTCACATGCTGCAAGATATTGAAGTAGATTCTGAAGGGGAAGTTATTCAGTGTGCCATGTTAGTAGACTCTGAACCTGCGAGTAAGGAAGAAGCTCTCAAGAAGAAAGTCTGGATGAAGGCCATGAAAGAAGAACTTCATGCCATAGAGATAAACAAGACATGGAAGCTGACAAAACTTCCAAAGAACAAGAAAGCCATAAACGTGAGATGGGTTTATAAGGTAAAGCTAAATCCATATGGATCAATTTGCAAACACAAAGCAAGGTTATTTGTGAGAGGTTTTCTGCAGAAACCTGGGTTATATTACTTTGAAGTGTTTGTGCTTGTAGTAAGACATGAAACAATTAGGTTGGTGATTGGGATAGCTGCTAACAGGAATTGGCCTCTAATGGCTTCAGATGTGAAATCTTCATTTCTAAAGGGTCCGTTGGAAGAAGAGGTTTACGTGACACATCCTTCTGGATTTGAGAAAAAGAATCGGGAAGGGATGGTGTACATATTACACAAAGCTTTATATGGACTGAAGCAATCCCCTAGAGCTTGGAATTTGAAAATTGATTCATATTTTAAGAAGCGGAGATTTTAGAAATGTGAGATGGAGTATGGTGTCTATGTTCAGCATACTTCTGAAGGCAATATGGTTCTGGTGGGTCTGTATGTTAATGACATATTGCTAACAGGAAGTTGTGAACATGAGATAGCTAAGTTTAAGAAGGAGCTCATGAATGAGTTTGAAATGAGTGACTAGGAAATATCGTTTATTTTATAGGGATGGAGATTATGTACTATGAGAAAGGCATAATTTTACATAAGCTGAAATATGAACTTGAGCGTCTGAAGAGGTTTCAGCTGCTGAGTTGTAAAGTTGATGCCACACTGAAGCTAGTAGAAATATACCTGAATATATCGCACACTCGAACATACAACAAAGTCACCATCGAACTTTATTTATTCCCGAAGGAAAGGGAAGACATCGATAAAACCCGAGGGAAAGAGATATGATGGGTAAAGAAGTCGATTATGCAAGAGGAAGATATTAACACCCCTAACATCCATGGTACTCTATGGGAACCATTTTGATTGTTTTTGCTCCAATGGATGTTATATCTAAAGATTACTCACAAAAGAATAAGGGAAAAGGAAAGAAATAGATAAAGGACTCAGTGAGGATTAGGGCCCTCATGCCTACGTATCCTCATAGTGCAATGAGCAATTCAGAGGTCCGTAGTTCATAGAACTAATGGTGGGAGGTGAAAAGAATTATGATAACAGGTATGGTCTAAACCAAAGGATTGTATGATTTTAACTCCAACAAGGGGTGAAATATGAACCCAAGAGTAAACTGGTATGAACCAATAAGTGAGGGGCCTAGGGCATGGTGTCACTGTATTAAAACAACCGAAAACAAAGGAATTAAGTGTTTGGTTTCATAGCACAAACAACTCTTGGTTCACAAAGGGATACAAGATGGAGCTCAAAGAGATAATGTATTTGGCTCAAAGCAAGAGTATATCACATGGAGTGAATGAAGGTAGAATATGAATGCATCATGGAGATGAACGGAATGAATGACCAAAGTCACCGAGTTGAATATTTGGTAACAAGTGACTGAAGAGGCATAGTTTGAAACCAAAAGTCAAGGTATACATCAGAATCCATAGGAGAAGTGGAATTCGTACCATAGAAGGAAGGTGGCACAAACCACTAGTGAGGGGCCTAAGCCATGATATCACTGTATGGTTGGGCCAGAAAAAGAACAATTAAATGTCTGGGTACAACCCAAACAACTCTATGTGCAAATGCGGATTTTCCACTATATGGTCCTAAAAAGGTATATATGGAATTCCAAAGAAAAATGTATTTCGGTTTCAAAGAAACAGTATGTCACTAGGGTGAATGATTTATGATCGAATGTAGGTAATGGATAATGAAAGATATGAATGGTGCCCTAAGAAGGGAGGAATAAATAAGTATGCTCGCGGAGGATTCGAATCCTCCTGCCTACGTATTCTCATTGTGCAATGAGAAAATCAGAGCAATCATAGTTCAGCCTACTACGGATGAAACAAAAGGGAACACAATTGATTTTCCAGGGTACACTACCCTTCAAGGGTGAAAAAGGAGTGCCAAGGTTCATAACCTTCTAGGAAGGGTATCACTACCAGAGTTTAAAACTGATGATGTCAAGGAGTTGAATTGCCAAGGTTTATCACCTTACAGGGTGAAGAGAAACAGATGCCAAAGTCTACGACTCTCAGGAAAAAGGATTGAATTGAATAGCCAAGGTTTAACACATCTCAAGGTAAAGACAAACATATGCCAGAGTCCATGACTCTCAAGGAAAATAACTGAATCGAATAGCCAAGGTTTATCACCTTACAAGGCAAAGAGAAAGATATGCCAGAGTCCATGACTCTCAGGGAAAAGAACTGAATTGAATAGGAAAAGTTTATCACCTCACAAGGCAAGTGCCAAGATTTATCACCTTACAGGGTAAAAGATAAAGATGCTAGAGTCCATGACTCTCAGGGCAAAGGACTGGATTGGATTGCTAAGGTTTAACACCTCTCAAGGCGAAGAATTGAACTGTCAAGGTTTATCACCTTACAAGGAAAAGAATAAGTGCCAAGGTTTATCACATTTCAAGGCTAAAAGACACAGATGCCAAAGTCCATGACAGTCAGGGAAAATAACTGAATTGAATAGCCAAAGTTTATCACCTTACAAGACAAAGAGAAACATATGCCAAAATCCATGACTCTCAAGGCAAAGAGATAAATCAATAACCAAGGTTTATCATCTTACAAGGCAAAGAGAAACATATGCTAGAGTCCAAGACTCTTAAGGAAAAGAACTGAATCAAATAGCCAAGGTTTAACACCTCTCAAGGCGAAGAAAAGTTCCAAGGTTTATCACCTTACAAGGCTAGTGCCATGGTTTATCACCTTACAAGGAAAAGAATTGATTTGGACTTCCAAGGTTTATCACCTTACAAGGAGAAGAAAAAGTGCCAAGGTTTATCATCTTACGAGACAAAGAATAAGTGCCATGGTTTATCACCTTTCAAGGCTATGAATTGATTGAAAGAGGGTGTACAACCATATGTTACTAATAGAAAAGGTGCTCCATTGTTGAATGCTTGATGCTTTCTTGAAAAAGACTTATCAATTGCATGATTCAAATTGCACTAAAGTCTATGAACAATGGTGAGTGCTTTGAATAGCCAAGGCCTACACCCTGTACATAAAGTCACTCTAGACAAGGGTAGGAGAAACTCCGCCTTATTATTCCTTGTTATTTAAGGCTCATAGCGTATACCTTTATCATGATTGACAAGTGTTATTAGAGACTTTTGATTATTGAGAAGATCCTGATTGTTGATCTTGATGATGCCATGTTATTTGTTGTATTGCGAAGACTTGATAATTATTTGATACAAATTATCCTAAAGTCTATGAATGAGGGTGAATGCTTTAAATAGCTAGGGCCTACGCCCCATATGCAAAGTCATTCTAGACAAGGGTAGGAGAAAATTTGTCTTATCATTCTTCATTACTTAAGGCTTATAGCTTATAATTTGAATCGCACTTGTCAAGTGTTGATACCTTTGATGTGCTTGAGAGGTATTCCATATTGCTAGCTATGCTTTATTGATGTTGACTTGAAGTCTTCATCCTGCATCTGAACCTTGAGGTCTTGAGCTCAAGATATTCAGCATATCAACAATAGCTTGAGCGTAATGAACTTGTCATGTCAAGTGGTCAAGGTTCTTTTGATCACTTGAATATGCCTGAGGCTTACAACACAATTACAAAGGATTTGGTTGACCAAAGTGACCTTGGGTCAACACTAATCAATGAGATTAAAATAATAGTTGAACTATGTACAATAATAATCTATTGAATTAATCAACTAAATGAAATCAAATATTTCTAAGTAAAACCCTGAGATAAGGGTTAGAATTGAATTCAAAGGCTATTCCTAAGGGGAACATATATTTATTAGTAGAAAACTTGATTAAAACTAATTAAAATTCTAAGTCAAAATGGGCCAACAACAAGTAAATATGGGCCTTGAGGGGTGTAAGAAGGGGTTGATGCCCAATTCTAGGGGTGTGGATAGTAGGCCAGAAGAAACTTGCGAGTTGGATTCATCAGCCATCATAAACTCGGATTCCTTAACGCCATGGCAATTTGAAACGTTCAGCCTAACACCAAAAACTCGGATTCGCCATCATCACCACCACGAAAAATTCTTGTTATGATGATGAATGAGGTTGAGGGAGGTTCTACAATGGCGCGAAATTGATAATGATTCATCACTTGGTGGTGTAAGGTTCAACGTGCGAAGGATCTTGGCATGTCTGTTATGATGGCTGCACTTATAACTGTTTTGTTTAGAAAATGAATAATAATTGCAGGGCCATAGTTGATGGAATAGGATTGGAAAACATACATTTATTTGTAAAATACCTTAAATTGTTTTTGAATGAAATTGGAATTATATGTGTATTAATTTGAATTAAATTGACTTTGATTGGAATCATTGGCTTGGAACTTATAGCTCTAGTAATTAATTTGTAATTCCAATGGCAATGAATCCAAGATTCGTTGGAAATGAATTAGGAAAAGAATTGTAAGGCAAGTCAATGGATTATGGTTATTAGAATTTGAATAAAGTTAATGAAGGTTTAATATTAAAATGTTTTTAATTTGAAATGTTTGAAAGATGTTAATTGAAATTAGTTTTAAAATTAAGTGAAATGTTTCAAAATTAAGTAAGATTTTTTATTTTTGAAAAGTGATTTGAAATTGTTTTGGCAAGTTTATTTATGAATGTTTGAATATTAAGATTTGGAATTTGAGTGGAATTGGAATTGTAAGAATTTGAAAATAGATTTAGCTTGAAATGGTTTTAGAATGTCAATTTCAAATGGTTCAAAAGTTAAATTGGAATGGTTTTGAAATTGGATTTGAAAGTCAACTGAATTGGATTTAAATGTCTAGTTTGAATGGTTCTTCGAAATTATGTTGAAATTGGATTCAAAGTGTTAAAATGGTTCTTTATCCTTGTAGGTAAGTCATATCATGAAGAGGATGGACGAAGAAAGATAGAATTAGGATTACTAGATTATGTCACTAACAAAATTATCCACTTTTGTATAGGTGTTTGGTGGAGATATAAATTGAAATACAATTGACATAAAATTGTTATAAAAGTTGATTTTTAAACCCATGTTTCATAAAAGTGAGGCATCTTTACTAAAGTCAAATTGAAATTCAATATGTACTAAACCAAAATCAAGCAATGAATCAAATCATAAGGGCTAATGCATGAATTAGGGTTGAGCACAAAATTAACATGGTTACGAAAGGTCAGAACCTTTAACTATGGTCTCAAACTAATCCACAAATCAAACTATATGGATATCGTTGATCAGACAAACAACCAAGGATCACCAATGATATGAACCAAGACTAGGGTTACAAGCCACGTGATCTAAGCAATAATGCTCCTCAAGCCAATCGAGCCAACTGCTAATAAAATTAGGGTTTCATGACCACCTAAAGCAAAATGAATACCCGAAGTAAAGAATTAGGGTTTTGAATACATAAATGAATGTCATGATGTAAACTCCATGAATCAAGATTCAAGATAGCATGAGATCAGGGTTTCTCCTCACATGATGAGTCATACTCTAATACTCAGGTAAAACCATAATTTCAATTAACCACCAACTTTGAATCTATGAGATTCTATTACATGAATGCATGATGCATAATGAATGAATGTAGATGAATCTCAAGTCGTGGGTAAGATAAAAAGTGAAATGAAAGGGAAAATTTTAGGGTACGACACACACCTGTTGATACAAATCAGAAATTGGATTCTGATTCTGATGGTGATGATGTAGATGCGACAATGTTCAAGCAGTTGGTAGGGTCTCTGAGGTATTTGTGTAATACCAGACCTAATATTTTCTATGCAGTTGGAATGATGAATAGATTTATGAGTAAACCAAAGTGGTCTCATTACCAAGTTGCTGTCAAAATTCTGAGGAATATAAAGGGAACTCTTAAGTACTGAGTTTTGTTCCCTTCTGGTGTTGAAACTGGCTCAGAACTTCTGAGTTACTTAGATTTTGATTGGTATGGAGACAGAGTTGACAGAAGAAGTACTTCTAGATACTTGTTTAAGTTTCTAAGAAGACCTATTTCTTGGTGTTCCATGAAGAAACTAGTTATTGCTTTGTCAAACTGTGAAGCCGAATATAATGCAGGTGTTGTGACTGCATGTCAAGCTGTGTGACTTTTGAATTTACTACAGGATATGAAGATCAAAGTAAATAAGCCTTTGAAGCCGATGATCGATAACAGGTATGCAATCAATCTTGCTAAGAATCCAGTGTTGCATGGGAAAAGCAAGCATATTGAGACTAAGTATCACTTTCTGAGAAATCGGGTTCATAATGGAATGCTAGAAATTATGCACTATAGCACCCAAAGCAGCTGGAAGATGTTCTGAAAAAGGCGATCAAGACTGATCAATTAGTCCGCTTGAGGGATGATATGGTGTTGTTAGTTTTGGTTAAGCTGAATATGAATTAAGAGATGATGTTAGAATTAATTCATATTTTCATAAACTTGTTGACAAAGTTTATTAGATAGTATTTTAGTATTTCTCCTAAAATCTCACTTGTATTTAAGCAAGTAAGTGGTGTGAACAAATTGTACCATTATTCCTTTTGCATTGTGTGTGTGCTATTTTTGTTTAACCGTTTTGAGAAGCGGGAAGTTTATTATTATTCTCTCTTCTCTCTCTTGTTCATTGTTCATATTTATCACCTTGTGCACTAACGCTATCAACCTCACATCATCGATTAATTAGCACATGGGTTTGAACTCCAGTATATCCATTTTTGTTATTTACAAAACTAGTGCGTTATACATCTCGGTTTACAATAAAACCGAGGGGTAAGATAGATTGTTTTTTTAATTGAAACTCATTACATTGTTTACACACAAAATAACTAAAAATAATTTGTTTACAAACTACAATATTTATCTAGAATATTACATTGTTTACATAAAGTAATAAAATAAAAAACAATTTATCCCTTAAGATTATATGTTGGATCTTCGACTCTTTGATATTTGGGAAATGTCAAATGTTTCACGTTACAAGTATTTGTTTCTAATATAAAACAAAAAAAAGGGTTAGAAAAAAATAATATAAAAATAAATAATTTTCTGCTCAAATGAATATTTATAAACACAAACCTTAAACCTAGATAACTTTCTGCATTGGTAATCCATCATAGAGAACTCCTAATGGCAAAAGTTAAAGTGGAGGATGTAGATAGTTTCAAACGCTTCATTACGTTTCTTTATCAATTATAGATATCAGAAGACATTTATAATAGAATCTTTTTAGGTTTCACGCAGATCACTAATGGTAGTGTCTTGAGCATTGATAATCATGAAATGAACAACAAAGATTTGTTTAGGTTTTAGTCTAAGTTATCCCCTAAGTTTTGTTAAAACCCGAGGTGAACATGATTATTTTTTTTTGAAATTACATTGTTTACACAAAATATTGAAAAACAATTATACAACAAAACTAGAATTTTGGTGTAAGAAGTTAGCTGATCCAAATATTACATGCATCTAACTTCTAAAGGAATTATATGTTCCAACAATTAAAAAAATATTTTTCTGCACTTGCAATCCATCATATAGATCTTTCACAAGCTTCTAAATACAACAACAACAATATGAACACCATTTTGTGAGATGGATCCCAAAATAATGATTTGTTCGAGTTTGGAGCAGCCTCATATAAGTTAGGATTATGGTAAAATATGTTTAGCGAGTGATTTATAGTAAAATGCTACTTATCTTATCCTTCGGTTATTAAGGAAACCGACGAGATATATCATTTAGTTTACAAAAAAAAATATAATAATTAAAAAAAGTTTCCTGAATTATTTTTCCCCTCATAGTTTTTGAATAATCGATATAATAAGTTTATTGTTCCCTTGATTTTGTTAAAAATCGATGTAATATGTGATTCCTATTTCTAAAATAAATAAATTGTGGTGCGCACTGGAATCATATATACTAGAATAGAAATGATCATCCATATTAAAAAATATAACGTATCTTTGGGATTTTCGAAGAGGCATTTGAGGTTCTCTGATTGTTTCACTTTCTATTCTCCATTTTATTTAAACATTATTCCTAGTTTCAACGTCTCATTTCCAACTCTTTCTGTCTTCAAACCTAGTTTCAAAGTCTTTTCTTTTCTTCAAAAATGTCTTCAACAACCTTAGATGGAAATATTTTGTTTGTTATCAATAAAAAAATTATTAATTTCGATGATTTAAAAGACAAAGGTTTTGATCTAAGGAAAAATATTCGCAAACAAAAGTTGAAAGGTTACTTTGACATTCTTCATGGACATATCTACATTAATCTCGTTAAAGAGTTTTAGTTAATTGTCTCCGTTGGGCTATCTGGTCATGATACTGAGTCAATCCAGTCCTACGTCAATGACTTTCCTATCACAATTACTCAGTCACTTATTGCTCAGACAATAAATATGAAGAGGAAGGTTATTTTGTTGAACATTATAGATTCAACAATGCATATAAAGATCAATTTCTCTTAATTTATGCCAACTACGACAATCTCAGTAGTCCTGCTACTCTACGACCAATTGGAAAAGTTTTGTATCAACTTCTATGTCAAATCTCCATCGAAGAGAGAAAGAACTGGAAACACTTATTTGTAATGACAAGTATCTCTTGTTATTCCTTACAAAGAACATCATAATTAATCTTCCTCTTAACATTTTTAGCTTCTTAAAGGAAATGATAATCATCTCTAGGGAGGAGATTACTTTCCTCATACCATATGGAAGAGTTCTTTCTGAACTTTTTTCTCAGTTATGGATAGTTAATAGTGATACTATTGAAGTTGAGTGGAGTCGAAAATTTGAATATATGAAATAGTTATTTGTTGTCCTGTTTTTAATTAATGAAAAATTTCCTTTCATATTATTGTCTATTTATTTTTATTGATAATTTTTTTTTGAGAGTTTCTAATTAATAAGAAAAAAATGAAAAAAAAATATTAATTAAGAAAAAAAGGGAAGATTGGAAGGCGCCAAGTGAGAAATCATTGCAAAAAACCTTAAATGCAGTTACAAGGATTCGAAGTGTGTTCCATAATAGCTATGTTCCCTCGGTTTTCTAAAACATCGGGGTAATAGGTTTATTAATTTTTTTTTGGAAAAACCTGGCACTCACTTATAGATATATTACCTTGGTTTTTTATAAAACCGAGAGAAAAATTTGTTTTTTATAAAAAAAATCCAACATACATCTCCCAAGACCTATACGCTAGGTTTTTGGCATGTTCGAGATGAAAACTTTGTCATAAAAAATGTTATTTGTAGTAGTGTTCTCTCTCTCTCTCTCTCTCTCTCTCTCACACACACACACACAATGCATGAAATGCCTAAAAAATGAATAGTCGTGAATTTACTTACAACTTTTCTTTTAAGTTGATATTAGACATACATTGTTATATTACAATTATATTACATTTAACTAATTGACGAGTCACAAATATTTGTTCTACGTGTGGATGTTTCAAATACTTCCCAAGTAAAGTTTATTTAGAGAAAACTATGAATAAATTTGAAGTGTGGAAAAATTAATATTTGGGCATTATATATTTTTTATTTTTATTTTTACGATATTAAAAATCTTAATTTTAATTAATTTTTTTAATATAAATATTTGTCTCATGTATAGTTTCTATATTAATTAAAGGTTTAAATAGATAAATAGTCCCTATAAGTTAGTGAATTTTTTGTTTTTGTTCCTGTATTTTTTTCTTAAAACAATCCTTGAATGTTAAAATCATTTTGGTATTCGTTCTCAATGTCAAAATCTTCAAGTAAAAGGGAATTTTCCTACAAATTTTCTTGTGAATTTTAACTTTAGGGGTAAATACCAAAAGAATATTAACATTTAGAGATTATTTTGAAGAAAAAAAATACATAGACGAAAACCAAAAACTCACTAGCTTAAATAATTTTAGACAATCATCCAATTGAAAATCATCAATCTTTTATATCATATAGGCTTGTAAATGGGAAGATGTGTTTAAGCCCAAAAGGGAGGATAATTTAAAATTTAAGGATCTTAGGCTCATAAATCTTGCTTTTCTATGTTAGTGGAGGTGAAAGATTCTCTTTAATATGCTTTAGTTGTGGAGAGATATTTGTGCTGCGAGGTATGGTTCCTAAGGGTTTGATTCCCCGTTTGGGGGATGGGAATAGGGTAAGAGACCTAAGGAGGGGGCCTTAGTGGTGGAAAAAGGTTTAACTTCTTGGGTTTCCTCTTAATCTGGAGTCAAAATAATTTTCCAGTTCTAGTGTCAAAAGGGTTAGGGATGGTCAAAAGACCATTTTTTGGCATAATTTCTAGGTTGGATCAACCTTGATATTTTAAACGATTATTTCTAGTTTTGATGTAGAAAAATAAGGTGGTGGATTTTATGGGTGTTTGGGATGGGAGCTTGGGTGTGAAGTTTTAGGTGGGTGCGACCTCATGGTTTGAGAGGATGAGCTTATGGAGTCATTAGTTGGGTTTATATGCGGAACTATGAGGTTTGGTCGGGATCATGTTTGGATTTGAAAACCGGACCTAGTATGTGGCTTCTTGAGGAGAACTGCCTATGATTCCCTTCTTTCCTTGGCTGGGTTGTCAGAGATTAGGTATAATTTGGGTGCTTAAAGGGCTCGATGAAGTTTGAAAGAGTTGGGTGTCTTCTAAAGTGGTTGTATTTTTTTAAGTTGCTTCAGAATAGGCTGCCAACTAGTAGTGATGTGGGGTGCATCATGTGTGTTGGCAAGAGGAATCAGATTGTAACCTCTTTGTGTCGTGCGAAGATGCATCAATTATTTGGTATGAGGTGTTTAGGTTGTTGAGGTGGTGTGTGCCTTTGCTGTAATCGATTTTAGGTGTGCTTGATTTGTTTCGTGGTGTAGCGAAGAGGAAATTAATGTCTTTAGACCCAATCTCGGTCTGGCATTTTATGGTCAGGACTATTTGGAAATTGAAGAATAAAATTATTTTTAGAAAGGAACACTTTTTGATTAACCTCTAGAAGTCTTCAATTATTTGTATGGTGTGGAAGTGGGTTCATGCCCATGCTTTGAGTTTTGTAATTTCTCTGTCAGGCTGGGAGTGAGACCTGCTGAAGTGACTGGGTATTTAGGGGTGTGTTGGATGACCACCTATCCTCCTTTTGTTTTTTTCAAGTGCCTGTCTCTTCCTTACTCTAGCTCGCCCACTCCAGATGTTTGTTGTGTTTATGGTTTTTGTATAGTTTAGAATTTAAGATGGTTTACTTTCTCCTTTTCGTAGTTTGGTGTGGGGGTTGTTTTCGACTTGTTGTTTTTCTCTTTCTTTGTTCCACTATTGTTTGGTTTTCCATATTTTGGTTATTCTTTTTGCCTTTATTATTCCTAGTTTTTGGCCGATTTTGTTAGTGTACTATTGGTGCTCTTGATTTACGTGTTTAGATTTGATTCTCTACATTTTTTGATTTAATATATGGTTCATGCTTTGTCATAAAAAAATCTAGCTAATTTTATTATAATTATACTAGTATGTAAGAGTTGAGTTAAATGAGTATAAACGGGTTGTTTAGTATTCAATCTCTTGTGACAATATTTATTTATATTTATGTATTAATATAAATAAGTTTTTTATATTTATAAATCAACAATTTAAAAACAAAAAATAGTTTTATTATATCTTATTTTAGGGAAATACATTTTATTTGTGTAAAATTATTTTGTATTGTTTAATATATATATATATATATATATATATATATATATATATATATATATATATATATATATATATATATATATATATATATATATATATATATATATATATATATATATATATATATATCCCTCTTACGTAAATAAAAACAAATCCTTCGAAAATATCTAAATAAGAAAAAGAAATTTAATTGAAAGAAATTTTAGAAAAATAATGTTTTTTCAATTATGGAAACATTATCTTTTAATCATTCCATTTATATATTAATCAAATTATTATTTCTTTTATTATTATAAGAGTTTTTACCTTATAAGATTTTCTATTATTATAATTTAAAATTTGAACAACAATTTATAATCAAAAGAATTTTAATAATTCTTAAATTAATTCTCAAAAAATATTTAAATCTCAAAACAATTTTAAGTAAAAGTATTTTTTGTTTGTTTATGTAGATAAGATCATGAGATCAAATCTAAGTAATAACGTTTAACATAATAATATTAAAAAAATTAGAGATAGGATTTCTAGACCATTGGATTTTTAAAATGCAAAATATTTTAAGTTATTTTTCAATATTTTAATAAATATAGATCATTGAAAATATTCTATTAAGATGCAAAAATATAATAATTAACCTTTAGTGTTAAATTCAACTTATTTCACATTCATACTAGATTTGTACTTATTGAAAATGGTTAAGATCTATTGTAAAATTCAAAACTGATCATAGAATAAATTAAATGCTTTAAAAAAATTAAATTACTAGATTGATTGAATAAATGAAAATTTAAATCACGTGCAATTATGCATAGTCAATTCAATAGTATAAGCTAAATATTCGATCCATAAAGATTTTTTTTCGAACTTTTCATTAATTATTGAAAATTATAAGTAATTCACAAGTAATGAATGAACTGTGATACATGGAACGAGTTTATTGATTTGTACATAAGAAATAACAAGCTATATGTACAAGTTTATGCTAAGCTTACTAGTTAGTTACATAGACCATTTTAACTAACATCCTAAAGTAGTATACTCCAATATCTCAATTGGTCGAGCTTCTTGATGTTGTGCCCCTTTAGGTGGTGGAGGGAGTTTCTTCATTATCTTATCAAAAATATGTTTTTTTTGTTAATTGGTGTTTTGGGTTTTTGTAAAATATAACTTTTTTTCAACAGTGACACCTTCTTCGCGACCCAAAGCAGCTATGATGCATGGGTGTCCAACACAGTAGTAGAGATGCTAACAATGTTGGTTATACTATTAGAAATCACAATCCACACATTTTATAGAAAATGATTGGTTGAAGAATGGATTTGACTACACTCCAATGTGATTCCAAAGGTTTATCATGAACAAGGATGTGTGTAAAAAACCGGTTATTAATAACCAAATTGATATCCAAATTGTTCTAATTTTAAAAAATCAAACCAAATATTAAAATAAAAATTTGGGAATCCATTTTGCTATCCAAATATAAACCGTTACCCATATTAAAATTTGGTTTTGTTATTGGATATCCAAATTTTATTTAAATTTTCATATTTGTCTCTTTTTATGTATTAATATTTTAAATATTTTTAAATTTCGAAAAAATTATATTTGATATTTTTTTTAAATAAAATTATTATTTTCTTCTAAATAAAAAAAAATATTTTGTATTTTTTTCAGTAAAAAAATTTAGATTTTTTTTGATAATTTTTATAATTTTCAAGAAGTTTATTTTTCAAATTTTCAGAAAAAAAAAACTTTTATTTTCAATTTTTTTTTATAATTTCAGAATAGAAATTATTGTTTATTTTCAGAATTTTTTTATTTCCGATTTCCATTTTGTTTTAAATAAATTTTTTTCAGTTATTTTTATTTTTTGGAATAACTTTTTTTTTAAGATTTCTTTTTTCATTTTCAGAAAATAATTTTATTATTTTTAATTTTTTTTGTATGTTTTTTAAATTTTAAAAGAAAAAATATTTTAAATCTCATAAAATTTGTTTATGTTTTTAAATTTAAAAATTAATATTAATTTAAAGAAAATAAAATTTAAATTAAATTAAATAACTTTGATTAAAATCAAAATTCATTTAAAATCGGTTATTAACCAAACCGAATCAAATATAAACCAATTTTAAAAAAATAAACCGGTTTCGTCAAAGTGGTTTTAAAAACCAAACTAATCGGGGTTGTTTCTTTTTTTGTTAATTGGTGTTTTGGGTTTTTGTTAAATATAACTTTTTTTCAACAGTGACACCTTCTTCGCGACACAAAGCAGTTATGATGCATGGGTGTCCAACACAGTAGTAGAGATGCTAACAATGTTGGTTATACTATTAGAAATCACAATCCACACATTTTATAGAAAATGATTGGTTGAAGAATGGATTTGACTACACTCCAATGTGATTCCAAAGGTTTATAATGAATAGGGGTGTGCAAAAAAATCGGTTATTCATAATCAAATTGGTATCTAAATTGTTCCACTTTTAAAAAATCAAACCAAATATTAAAATAAAAATTTGGGAATCCATTTTACTATCCAAATATAAACCGTTACCCATATTAAAATTTGGTTTTGTTATTGGATATACAAATTTTACTTCAATTTTTATATTTGTCTCTTTTCATGTTTTATCACATTATAATTAATTTTATATTTTAAATATTTTTAAATTTCATAAAAAAATTATTTAAAAATGAAATTCAGATTTTTTATTTCTTTTCAGGAAAAATATTATATTCCGAATTTTTTTATCGAAAAAATTATATTTGATATTTTTTTCAAATAAAATTATTATATTCTTCTAAATAAAAAAAAAATATTTTGTATTTTTTTTAGGAAAACCATTAAAAAAAATTTGATAATTTTTTTAATTTTCGAGAAGGTTATTTTTCAAAATTTCAGAAAAAAAAAACTTTTATTTTAAAAAAAAATTATAATTTCAGAATAGAAATTATTGTTTATTTTCAGAATTTTTTTATTTCCGATTTCCATTTTTTTAAAATATTTTTTTTTCAGTTATTTTTATTTTTTGGAATAACTTTTTTTTAAAGATTTTTTTTTTCATATTCAGAAAATAATTTTATTGTTTTTAATTTTTTTTGTATGTTTTTTAAATTTTAAAAGCAAAAATATTTTAAATCTCATAAAATTTGTTTATGTTTTTAGATTTAAAAATTAATATTAATTTAAAGAAAATAAAATTTAAATTAAATTAAATAAGTTTGATTAAAATCAAAATTCATTTAAAACCGGATATTAACCAAACCGAATCAAATATAAACCAATTTTAAAAAAAATAAACCGGTTTCGTCGAACTGGTTTTAAAAACCAAACTAATCCATATATTTGGTTCAATTTGGTTTGGATTTTGAACCATGCACACCCCTAATCATGAATTGACATGCTTTATTAATACATAAAGATATATCATGTCTTGTTAAGGTATATATTATAGAAGCTCTTGTAACCCCCTATTTCCCAGACTCGATATTTAATAAAATAATTCAGTATAACTCAATAAATAGAGTGTCATATATGTTTCACCATAGCATAAAAGAATCACAAATAAAACTTTTCCGAAATAAGTAGTGGAAAACCAATCAATTTAACTCATAATCCTCAACGACAATAAATGAAAAATTGGTTTGAGAACCCTCAAAACAAAAAAGACATGTAACAAAAGAAAACACATCACAACCTATTCTTGGGTGTTAAGTATCAGAGCGACACTGTCGCACCTCAAAAAATGAAAACACGACTTAGCAAAGCGCAATCGCACGCTCGCATGATGGACTAAACAGAATCGCCACCAAACTTTATTTATTTCTAAAAAGGAAAGGGGAAATATCGATAAAACCCAAGAAAGAACGACAATGATATTGGTCGTCGCAATCAAATCAGGATTCAGGAGTCGATTACGCAAGGGGAAAATATTAGCACCTCTCACGTCCGTTGTACTCAACGGGAACCATTAGGTTAGTTGTGCGCGTTAGTGTTAGCTTATAAATGTTAGACTTCTCGAGTTATTAAGAGGGAGAGAAAATATAGAAACAAAAAAAAAGATGATTTTTTTTTGAATTTTTTATTAATGTGTGAAGGAACTAAACCTAATATTTTTTATTAATGGGCCTGAAAAGATTTACAAATCCTGCTCTTACGTATCTCTAGGTGCAATAGAGAACTCAAAGCTTACGTAATTCTGGGTAGAAAATGTTTGTTTGTTGGTCGATTTTAGCGAAAGCTACTTGTGTCAATTGACGAAAACATTGTTGACTATGCAAAACAAATGGAGAAGGGAATGTTTGCATCACGGCCGAATGGATTTGCAAATCAATATTCATGGGCAACGTCACAAGCTTACTCACATGTTCAAGTGGACTAAACATTGTTTTTGCGTCGTCTCAAGACAAAGTATCTTCCGTTTGCAAAAAAGGTTTAAGGATCAATCACACGGCGGCAAAAAAATAGTTTGCTTGGTTTGAGGTATTTTGAATAATGGCGAGAACTTTGATGGGCAAGATATCTATCTCAAATCCTAGCCTCAGGAGCTCGTGGTAACCACCACGTTCCATTTCCATCTTATTTGCAAAAGTGTTTGATATTTTTAGATGTTTTGAAGTTTGATTGAGAAAAGAATTGAAAGAAACTGGATTGAAAGTTTTGAATGATGGCGAGAGCTAGGATGGGCGAGATATCCATCTCGAATCTTAGTCTCAAGAGCTCATGGTACCCACCTCGTTCCGTTTCCATCTTTATTGAAAGGTGTTTGATAAGCATTAAGTATTTTTTATTTTCATTGGGAAAATTACTTGACGTTGGATCAAGCATTTGACTAGTGATTGCAAAAGAGTTTGATGGAATGTATTGAGAGATTGGAAAGGATAGAAATGGATGAATTGTTTGGTTTTGAGAAAAATACTCGAAGTTGGATCAAGTTTTTATTTTTGATCTTTTCTTAAAATGGTTGATTTCATTCTTGTGTTGGAAACTAACTAAACAAAGCAATAAAAATAAAGCGATAAAATTATTACACGTCATGGGAGTGGGGGTACATTTTGTCGAATGGGGATAAGAGATAATGAAATGATTAAATCAAAATTCAATTAAAAAATGCAAGTAAATGAGTGTATTTGCACGAGAAAATGGTCGCATTGTAAGAAGGCCCAAGTGTAGGTCATGTGATAGGAGATAGCAACACAACATCATATATACAACACACGTTCATCGTAATTAAATCGAAAGAATTAAAGTTAAAGCGTGCACCGATTAAGATCATGATGTGAGGATGTGAATCAATGTCATATAATGCAAGGACGTGAAAAGTAAACGGAAGTTGAATTCAAATTCAATTCAAACAACAACGATGTTGGATCGTTGTATGTTATCATGAATTGAAAGAAATGCTAACGTAGGACGTATCATGGAAAAATAAAATGGAATGGGAATGAACCCAAGATTCTCAAGAATAAAGTCATAAAGTTAGGTTTAAATCATACAAAGCAAACAGTATCAAAACTGATATTAAGCAACCTCACAATCGACAAATAAAAAAAGTAAGAAATCAAGAAGTGCAAGAAAAACTCTAGGTAATGTGCTCAAAGTCGGTTTGTGTGTATCGACAACAAAGGAGACGTCGTTTGCAACAGGTCATAACACGGTGAAATACAATCAATATATTAATAAAAAAGTTGACGACATAACGACATGAAAATGTCGAATCTGCGGATTAAAATACGATTTTTAGGAATGAAAGTAAACCAAAGAAACATAGAAAATCCACATGCATATCACACTTTATTAATCATTAATATTGTAAATTACAATGATCATAATCGAAATAAAAAAATGGAAAAATAAATATGAAAATGAAATTACTAATAAAGTGTAAATAGAAAGGGATAAATACTACAAAACCATTTAAAATTACAATTTATTTGATTAAAAGAAATGCCAAAAAAACAAAACAAAAGTAGGAAAAGGTAGAAAAATGTACAAAAATAGGAATGTGTGGCAGACAGGGGTTAAACCCAACTCATCCATGATCCTCAATCTATCAAAGTATGGTCTAGAGAAATACATAAGGAGGAAAAATGTATAAATGGAAAGTAAAAATAAAAAACAAAAATAAGAATGGGGCATGCGCAAGTCTCGAACCCATGTCATGGGTGTTGGGAGACTAAGGCCTCAACAAACCCAATGATTACTTCATCATGTCAAACCATGGACACAATTAATATATAAAATAAAAAAACAGAAAAAAATCGAAACAATACCGCATGAACGTGAAATCAGTAACATCAATATTCATCATTTGTTACATGACCAAAACACAAACAACAAGAACATTGACCTCCATGAAATCGAAACGCAAATAGCAAGAAAATATAAACTCAATGAAATCAAACAACAAAATACGAGATTCACAACAACATAAGTTGTATCTTTACCACAATGCAATGTTGCTTATGCATTTATTATTGTTGGGAGTTAAGCAGTGCAATTGTTGTTGCAAGTTGAGATCCGAAAACTTATTGATATGTGGTTGTTGGTGCAAATAGGAGGAGGGAGTAAATTTTATCGGATGGTTGATGTGAGGTTTGAAGGTGTTATGGAAAATGAAGGATGAGTTAAGTGGTGGTGAGGTTTATGTGGGTCACGGTTTAGTTAGTGTAGGGAGAGGATGGAAAAAGCGGTTTTTTTCATGGCGACGGATGGAGCATGTAAGGGAGATGGTTGTTTGTGTTATATGGTTACTGTTGTGAAGAAATAAGTTAAAAGTGGATATTGGTTTGTGGTAGAAAGTGAAGTCGGACGAAATATACCCGAACGCGTCGCATGATCGAACATACAACATAGTCGCCACCGAACTTTATTTTTAGGGGTTTTTCCTTTATTAATGTCTTTAAAAGAAAAGGAAGTCCAAATGGACAAAGAGCAAATAACATAAGCACAAAAAATATGATATGAGATGCTAAAATAAAAGCATAAAGTAAATAGCAAGAAATAAAGAGCATAAGATAAATGACATTAAAGTAAAGTTAATACAATGAAATGTTAGTAAGTGATGTTAATGATAGAAAGATGCATAAAATCATTTTTGAACCAATCAAAACAAAGGAAAAAAGAGAAAATCCATGAAAAATAGAAAATTAATAAAATAAAAAATGGAAAAATAAAAATCAGATGAAGAAAAATAAAAGAGAATTTTAGAAATGATTTTTGGAATTTTTTGGATGAAAAATGAATTTACTATGAATTTTAAAATAAAATGAATTTAAAATAAAAAAAGAAAAAGAAATAAAATCAGAAGAAAAAAAAACACAGAGCATTGGATCTGGCCTCATTAATTGACGTGACAGATCCAACAATCATAAGGCTAGGGCGCAAGATGGAAATTAGCAAAAATGAAACACGGGATCTAATTCAAAATGGACCAATCAGAACATTTCAAATTTCCAATGTGTAAGCAAACTCAAATGAACTGAGATAACTCCGGGCATCTTCCCCGATGATCCCTTACTAGAGTTTCATCGTTTTTCAAATTTAGAGCATGAGACCACCACCAATATGATCGCCTCCTCATCATGAATTCAACCTCATGCTCCAAATTCATTTCTCCAAACTGAGCACGGGGAATTTCAGAGAAGTTTCAGAAGCAAGCATGTCACAAAAAATAAAATAAAATGATGAACACGATCAACCAACACTAGATAAGTTAGGGGAAAGCATCGGAGAATGAAGAACTACATTGTGGTAACTTGTTTGAGTTCATATGATGCTCAAAACTACCTTGTCCAAATGATGATCAGAAGTTGATGAAGCTCGATCTGGTCAGGGCACTTAAGAAGGTCCTAGAGCTTGGGAATTGTTGCAAAACCCTTAGAGAAGACCGAATATGTTAATGGAATCAAGAAATTGGATTAAAACAAATTGGAATTCAAAACACGATAGCTCAATTTTCTGGAAATATTTCAAACATAAGCTGAGGTTTCTTAGATCTCAAAATCTTAGAAATGAATACACTAGTTTCCCCTATTTATAGGGAATGTGTTGGGATCCAAATACGTGTGAAGTGATGCTCAATCCGTGCAAAAAGAATTTGATCAAAATGTGTGGAAAGTGTGACTTACAAAACCATCAAAACCCATCCAAGTCATGCATTTTAAGAGTCAATTAACTTCTGGTGGCTTGATTAAACATGTTTAAGTCCAAAAGCATGGTAATTTGGATTTCAATTGACGATTAGTGAAGTATCATGGTGATTTCTTCAGTTCCAAGTCAGCATGTTCAACTCAATGGGGCATCTTGTTCAAGAGGCTTTTTGATCCCATTCTTCTTGCAATTGGTTGACATTATATCAAAGATCACAATGTGCCAAGAAAGGTTGCATTTGGATGCTTGAGCACAAAGTTGTGACATGTTGAAGTTGACACGAAAATCTGGTAATGTAACTTAGAATATTCTAATTCCTAAATGGTTGAAAATGATTTGTAATGTCTCAAAGAATTTCATGGCCTTCCAAGCATAATTTGACTTTGATCCTTGAAGAAAACTTATAGAGGGCATCATAAATGATATTGTGCAAAAAGAATCAGCCTCAAATGTTGATAATTTAATAAGTTACAATCCTTAAAATTTGAGAAAAGGTCACTTGAAACTAGGTCAAATTTCACTAAGTCCACAAATGACCTATAATATCTTCAAAGTTTTGATGATCCTCCAAGCATAATTGACTCTTGTCATGTAATGAGAGGTTGTAGAGGATATTGAGAAGAGTCATATGCAAAAAGAAGCATTCAAAAATGTTGATAATTAAAGTAGTTGTGATCCTTTGAACTTTGACATCAAATGTTAACTTTTTGGTCAAACCTCTTGGAATAAACTTGTGCACTTGGACTCTTCTTGCATTTCAAGGTATATGGGTGATCACATGAACTCAAAATAAGGTTTCCTTGAATGTCTCTTGATGCGATTGCTCAAATTTTAAGGTAACTTGTCGAAGAAGGCATGGAAATAAACACATGAACCTTTGACTTCCCTTGAGAAATAAACCACAAGACTTTGAGGTACTCTTGATTAAAATGATATTGAAATATGATCGAGAAACTTAGAGATCATGCTTTGAGAAATAGCCCCCACGAGAATTAGTGGTTTAACACATTTTGACTTAAGGAGTCAACATAAACCCTAGTTGAGGAACTATGCTTGATGCTCTTGATGAAAAGCATATACCTTGAACAATAAACTTAAAGGAAACAAGACATATTTTTGGTATTTTGACTAGTGGTTAGATAAGCAATGAACATACAAACACAAAGGTAAAACACCAACAAAGAAGTGCTTGATGATTCCTGCAAAAAGGAAAACCTAAAGATGAGAGGGAAAGGACAAAGATATGACCTTGTTTGTATGCAAGGATGCAAATGATATGTGGGTTCTTAGGGTTAAAATTTAGGGTATGACAGATGCTCCCTATTTAAGTTTCTTCAATATGGAGATATGAAGATTGAGATCTTCGTCTCGATGAGATTGAGGAGACTTAAATACATAAGACCCAATTTCTAGCCCTAAGATACCGTAAAAATGCCTATGATATGATATGAATGCAAACAAGGATCTATGTGGGGAATATAACACCACAAGACAAAGAACTACTAGAGAATAGAGGAGACTAAAATTTTGCAGGGGAATAAAAAATTCAAAAGGGGGAACTAGCTGGGGATAAACAAAGTTCCACAGGGGATACGACTCAACTCAAGAATAACTATTGTATTTGAAAGAAACCAATGCAAAGTTAGAAAACAAACTAACCAAAGGCCCAACGGGGGAAGACTTATCAAGGACAGACTTCGTCGGGGAAAAGATCAAACAAAGGGGGTGCCCAACTTCACTAGGGGGATACATATTACCTAATTATCAGCCAAGTGATAGCTTAACAAAGATAATAAGCTCGAAAGGCATGATTACCAACTACCAGTCAAGTGATAGCTTAACAAAGGTAATCAACCAAAGGTAAGAGAAATATTACCTAACTATAAACCAAGTGATAACTTAAAAAAGGTAATAAGCCAAAAAGGAATTATTAACAACTACCAGCCAAGTTATAACTTACAAAGGTAACCAACCAAGGGTAAGAGAAAATATTACCTAATTACTAGCCAAGTGATAGCTTAACAAAGGTAATAAACCAAATAGGAATGATTACGAACTACTAGCCGAGTGATAGCTTAACAAAGGTAACCAACCAAAGATAAAAAATATTACCTAACTATTATCCAAGTGATATCTAAACAAGGTAATAAGCCCACCAGGAAAGATTACCAACTATCAGCCGAGTGATAACTTAACAAAGGTAACCAACCAAACGTAAAAAGGATATATTACCTAACCATCAGCCAAGTGATAACTTAACAAAGTAATAAGCCCAACATGAAAGATTACCAACTATCAGCCAAGTGATAGCTTAACAAAGGTAACCAACCAAAGTTAAAGGAAATATAACCTAACTATCAGCTGAGTGACAACTTAATAAGGTAATAAGCCTAACAGGAAAGATTACCAACTACCAGCCAAGTGATATCTTAATAAAGGTAACCAACCAAAGGTAAAAGGAAATATCACCTAACTATCAGCTAACTGATAGGTTAACAAGGCAATAAACCCAACAGGAAAGATTACTAACTACCAGCCAAGTGATAGCTTAACAAAAGTAACTAACCAAAGGTAAAAGGAAATATTACCTAAATATCAGCCAAGTGATAGCTTAACAAGTTAATAAGCCCAACAGGAAAGATTACCAACTACCAGCCAAGTGATAACTTAACAAAGGTAACCAACCAAAGGTAAAAGGAAATATTACCTAACTATCAAACATGTGATAACTTAACAAGGTAATAAGCCCAACAGAAAAGATTACCAATTACCAGCCAAATGATAGCTTAACAAAGGTAACCAACCAAAGGTAAAAGGAAATATTACCTAACTATCATCCAAGTGATAACTTAACAAGGTAATAAGACCAAAAGGAAAGATTACCAACTACCAGCCAAGTGATAACTTAACATAGATACCAACTAAAGGTAAAAGAGATATTACCAACCATCTGCCAAGTGATAGCTTAACAAAGGTAATAAGCTCCAGGGACCAAAGTTCAATCCAGGAATAAACTAGAGATAAAGATCAAAGAAAACTCAATCTAATGAGGAAATAAACTCAATTGGGGATTAAATCCATCCAGATAATGAGAATATTTGAATTCTGCTATGCTCAAAACTTTGGTCGAGAACGACTAAATGAGAATATTTGAAGGGCATTGTTGCTTCAAATTATCAAGTCTGGCCTGATGCAGTTGCTTTCCATAATCCCTAACTTTTGCCTAGATTTCCCTTTTGATTTTTCAATCTGCCAGGATGATTATTCTATTTATGTCTCTAATTTTTGCCTGGACCGCCCTTTTGGGTTTTCAATACACCGAGACGCTCATTTTTGCATAAGTCGCCTTTTCGGGTTTATAACTTAGTGAATTGTTCTTTTGTTTTTCTAGGCGGAGTATTTCTTAACTGCATCGACATTCAAAAGATGAGGGAGCTCCTCACCATCCATAGTCGTAAGAGTCATTGCACCGCCAGAGAAGGCTCTCTTAACAACATATGGACCTTCATAATTAGGAGTCCACTTGCCCCTAGAATCAGTGTTAAAGGAAAGATCTTTTTTACCACGAGGTCGCCTTCTATGAATATGTGAGGTTGAACCTTCTTATCAAATGCTTTCTTCATTGTTTTTTGATAGAATTGTCCATGACACAAAGTTGTCATCCTCTTCTCTTCAATCAAGTTCAATTGATCATATCTGCTTTGACTCCACTCAACCTTAAACAACTTGACTTCCATCAAGACTCGGATTGACGAGATCTCTACCTCTATGAGGAGTACTTCTTCCATGCTATACACAAGACAGAAAGGGGTTTCCCTTGTTGAAGTCCGGACGGATGTACGATACCCATGCAAAGCAAAAGGAAGCATCTCATGTCAATCCTTATATGTCACAACCATATTTTGGATAATCTACTTAATATTCTTTTTTGCATCTTCAATAGCCCCATTCATCTTAGGTTTGTAAGGAGAAGAGTTATGGTGTTTAATCTTGAAGTCGTCACAAAGCTCTTTCATCATCTTATTATTCAAGTTCTACCCATTATCAGTGATGATCTTACTTGGAACACCATATCGGCATATAATCTAATTCTTGATACATCTGACCACAACCTGCTTGGTCACATTAGCATAAGATGTTGCTTCAACCCATTTTGTGAAGTAATCAATAGCCACGAGAATCAAACAATGTTCATTCGAAGCTTTAGGTTCAATAATACCAATCATGTCAATACCCCACATGGAGAAAGGCCATGGGGATGAAATAATATTGAGAAGTGTCGGAGGCACATGAATCTTATCAGCATAAATTTGACATTTATGGATTTTCTTCACATATTTACAGCAATCATGTTCCATAGTCAGACAATAGTAACATGCCCTTAACATCTTTTTAGCCATTGCATGTCCATTGTCATGAGTACCAAAGAATCAAGCCAGGATGACGAGTCTCCCATTCTCATTTAATATGATTAACCACTAAGGATGAATCTCCATATACATCAAGGATCTTAATTGTCAAATCAATGGCCTCTTCAAGACCCATGATACAAGCTTCATATTCTTCCATGTTGTTCGTATAATCAAACATCAATCTTGCAGTGAAAGGGATATGAGAACCTTGAGGAGTAATAATGATTTCCTTAATTCCATTACCATAAGCATTAACAACTCCATCAAACACTAAACCCCATCGGGATCCAGGCTCTAGTCCTTCTTCAGGCAATGGTTCATCATAATCTTTAGCTTTTAAATACATAAGGTCTTCATCAGGGAAGTAAAACCTGATGGATTGATAATCATTAATTGGCTGGTGAGCCAAATGATCTGCAAGAATACTTTTTTTAATCTACTTTTGAGTACGATACTCAATATCATATTTAGACAATAACATTTTCCAACGAGCAATCCTCCCAATCAAAGTAGGGTTTTCAAAAATATACTTTATCGGATCCATTTTGGATATCAACCAAGTCGTATGATTAATCATATACTGGCGCAGACGTTTGGCATCCCAGACTAAAGCACAACAAGTCTTTTCAAGCATGGACTACCAACGAGACTCACAATCTGTAAACTTGTTACTTAGATAGTAAATGGCATGCTCATTTCTACCAGATTCATCTTGTTGTCCAAGTACATAACCCATAGACTCTTCTGACATAATTAAGTACATGATCAATGGTCTTCCTTCCACTAGAGGAGACAAGATAGGAGGTTCAAATAGATACTCCTTGAGGTTATCAAAAGCTTTTTGAAAGTCTTTTGTCCAAACACAACCTTGATCTTTATAGAGAAGCTAGAAGATTGGTGCACATGTGGCAGTCATGTGAGATATAAACCTGGAGATGTAATTCAGATGCCCGAGGAATTCTTTGACTTACTTTTCTATCTTTGGTGTAGGAATCTCTTGAATAACTATTACTTTATCAGGATCTACTTCAATACCTTTCTGCATGACAATGAAACCCAACAACTTTCCTGAACAAACACCAAAAGTACACTTATTAGGATTCAAGTGGAGTTTAAACTTTCTCAACCGCTAAAACAACTTCAACAAATACTCAACATGATCTTCTCCAGTCTTCGACTTAGGAATCATATCATCAACATATACTTCTATCTCTTTGTGCGTCATGTCATGGAAAAGAGTAGTCATGGCTATATGGTACGTTGCACCAACATTCTTTAAACCGAAAGGCATTACTCCATATCATAATGTTCCCCTTGGTGTAATAAATATTGTCTTTTCCATGTCCTCGGGTGCCATCTTGATCTGATTATAACCGGAGAAACCATCCATAAAGGAGAAAACGTTGAACTTAATTGTATTATCTACCAACATGTCAATGTGTGGCAGAGGAAAATCATCCTTTGGGCTAGCTTTATTCAAGTCTCTATAATCAACACACTTCCAAACTTTGTCATCCTTCTTTGGAACAGACATAATGTTGGCCACCCATTAAGGATACTCAGAAGTAACAAGGAAACCATCATCAATCTGCTTCTGAACCATCTCTTTGATCTTAACAGCCATATCAGGATGAGTTCTTCCCAACTTCTATTTAACTAGCGAACATTTTGGCTTTAATGGTAATCTATGCTCCACAATATCAGTATCAAGACCTGGCATATCTTGATAAGACCAAGCAAACACATCCATCCATGTATTCTCTAATAAGCTCTACCATCCTCTTCTTAACATTTGGTAGTATTAGAAATTCAATGGTAGTATTAGCAAGAGAGACATTGAACAAGGTTTGTTAGTCTGAGACTATTTTTACTTTTAATATTGAGAGTATATTTCCTTTCTTGGGTTGAATTCCCCCCGGACGTAGCTGGTATTGCACCAAATTGGGTTAACAATTCTTGTGTTATTTTTATTTTTCCTTTATTCTGTTTGTTACGCATTTAAATTGTCACACACATAACCCCACACATTGTGTTCGACATCTCTTCGTCTGAATAAAACAATTTCATATAGGAATTTAGTTTTTGTTGCAAAGTGGGATGATTTAAATTTTGATTTTAGGATTGAAAACAAGGTATTTAATTTATTTAAAGAATTATACTATTATGGTTCTAGTAATTTAGTTGATTATTTATATCCTTTAGTCTTGATGTTCATTTGGATTGGTTAAAAAATTATTACATGCTTCTGATTTTATTTGGTTCTGGTATTTTAATTGGTAAAAAAAATACTTTTCTGCATTTTTAAATTATGAAAAAATTATTACATGCTTCTTATTTTATATCCAACCTTCCATAATTTTCTTGGCCATTTATTTGGTGTTTTGAAGGAATTTATGGATTTTTCATTTTATTTCTATTTTTTAATTCATTTAAAAATTCTTAAGTCTCATCATACTAAATGGATCTTGGGTGTTGATGGGGGTGAAAACCCTAATTCACCAAAATGAATGATTGATTTTGATGATGACTTTATCAAACTTTTGGTCCAATTTCGGTGTGACCTCATTTGTCATCTTCTTCTTTACCTCCTTCTTTTCCCTTTGATCAATTGGATGGTTTGTGTCCATCCTATTCATGATGTGTGGATTGGTACTTGATGAACTTTCATCATTTCAAATCTACCTCCTAATTGATCATGGATCATTTAAGGTACTTTGGATTGATGCATAAGTTTGTCCTAAGTGTCATGAAGTGTGGATTGAAGTAATGGACCATCCTCATAACCTTTGTGCTTGATCATTCCTTTTTTTTGTGGCATGACTTTAGGAGGATGATCTACATATCATTTCTCTAGCATGTATTAACACTAACATTATTATTGACCGACCTTAGATAGTTGTGACTTCTACATAAGTCCAATTACGATTGCTTAGCATAACGCTAAATTTTTCCGAAAAGCAAAGACATTTTTATAAGTGAGATTGGAAGTCTCCTACTCCTCATGTTATTGTATGAAAATATTGCTCCCTTTTTCATTTGTGAGAGCTAGTGGCACACTTGTTGATTTTTATCCAAGTTGGAGCCCTTCTCATAATGATGTATAGGTTCATGTTTTAATGCTTGTGAGTGAATAGTTGAGTGTTCTCCAAAAAATGACCTAAACATCTTTCATTTTGATTACTAACATCATTTACTAACATTTTACTTGTATTAACTTTTACTTCCAAGTCATTCACTTTATGCTCATTTATTTTTATGTGATTTACTTTATGTTTAGCATTCCATACCATATTATTTGTGATTATGCCATTTGTTCTTTATCCATTTTGGACTTTCTTTTATGTCCTTGTAAAGAAAACACTAATAAGAAAAACCTAAAAAGAAACTTGGTTCTCCTGATTCATGGACTTGTGGTTACTACCCTTAGAAATATTATGGAGTTATGGACTTAGAATTAGGATCTTGACCTTTGCTTTGGGACTTGTGACTTGAGACCTTGGGATTCATCTGATACCTTTGACTTTGGACTTCCTTTGGAGACTTGGTTGAGTTACTATGGTTTCATCTGATACATTTGGATTATTATTTGCTTATTTTGGATTGCTTGAGGCTTATTCTAACCTTAGGGACTTTGATTCCTCCAGGTTAGCGTTTAATTCAGGATTTCATCGGTTAGGGTTCGTGGAGATATAGGATCAATTTAGGATTTCCAAGATGAATAAATTATTTTAAGTCTGAGATATGGATAATGCTCATGGAGAGGGTTTGATTGGTATAAGTTTGGTGAGGTTTAGGTCTCCACTGCCGTCGGTGGCGAGCTCTGGTGCGACAAAGCTTTTTCAGGTGACAGTAGATTAGGTCTGAACATTTCATGCAAGTGAGGCACATTGACCACGTGCAATTTTTATTCAGTTTGGTCCTTGAATCCGTTCATGAACTTTGGGCCTTCCATTTCCATGGGCCTTTTATTTTACTCATGGCACCCTCAACAAGCAGTGTACCCCCGTAGACTAAAGGAAAGAGTGGGCCTCTAGATTGGGCTTGCGCCATGCTTGGCCTTGGGAAACTCTACGTTTTCTACTGCATACCCAACCCATTGCAGAATAATGGTCTTGCCATTGGATGAGCCTCTGTGCCCATCGTTCTTGACACCCTAGTTTCAGGGCCTGCACCCTTGCTAGGCCCATTCCCTTTTTTGTTTTTAATCATTTTATTAATTTTTTTTGTCTTTATTAGTTATTATTAATTAGGTTAATTAGGATATTAATTAGAATTAAATTTTTTAGAATTTAATAAGGATTGGAATTTTAATCTTGATTAAGATTAATTATTTTAATTAAATATAATTAGAATAATTATTTTTAAATAGATTTTAATTCTAGATTTAATTCCCTAATTGAACATCCATGTAAATAGACTCTTTTAACCCTAGGGTTTAGCCATAGAATATCATGTTCCCTTAGATTAGGGTATGCTTTAGATTAATTGATCTTTTTAATCATTGATTTTCATGCGCATTTGATGCTTGAAGATTAACTTGATCCTAATGTTGCATGATCCCTTAGTTTATGATTTGTACATATCATTTAACCTTTAGATTAGGATGTATATACTTACCAACTAATTCTTTCCCTTTGATTAAGTTGATCAAAAGACATTTTGATTAACTAAATCCTTTGATTTGTGTATAATTCCATAGTCTATTCAAGTGATCAAAAGCCCTTTGATCACTTGATAGGACTAATTTCTGCAAAGTTATGGATCTCAAGGCCTCAAGTTCAGACTTCCATGCAAGGCATCCCAGACAAATCAAGCAGTGGATTACACAAAGCATATCAAAGATGTTTCTTCAAGAGCTTATCAGTCAAGATTCAAATTGTATGACATGAGCCTTAAATTACAAAGAATGATGAGAGTGGAGAATTTCTATCCTTGTCTAGGGTATTCTTGGGTACGAGATGAATGACCCAGTTGCTCAAGGTATTCGCCTTTGTTCATAGACTTTAGTACAATTCTAATTAAATGATTGAAAAAATCTTCATCATCCCAAGGAGCATCAAGGATTCTTCTTCAACAACTTGAAAGTTATGATGAGAATCACATGCCACAAGCCTTAAGTAAAAAGAGTGGAGAATTCATATCCTTGTCTAGGGGATCCTTGGGTACGAGACAAATGACCTAGTTGCTCAAGTTATTTGCCTTTATTCAAAGACTTTAGTATGGTTCATATCAAATGATTGTCAAGTCTTCTTCATCTTCCATTTTTATACATCATTTCTCTTGCCCTAGTCTTTTGTTGTCTTTGTTCCGTTCATAGTCGGCCAAACTACGAATGCTCTGACTTTCTCATAGCACGGTGAGAATACGTAGGCACAGGGATTCAGATTCTCCATGAGCTACCCTATTTGTTAATCCTACCTTATTTCCCCATTCATCAATCAATACCATATTTTTAAGATCAAATACCATTTTTTCCTTGGATTCCATACACATCCTTTTGGGACGATATAATCAGAGTCCACCTTGTGAATCAAGAGATGTTTGCGCTATCAAATCAAACACTTTATTCTTTATTTTTTAGCCAATACGATTGATTACTCTTTGGTTCAGATTGTATTCCTTCATGGATCCAATATACCATTCTTCTTTGATTTCAAATCGTTTGTTCCCTACAATGATATATTGTTCCTTGTACCAAACAACACTTTTGTGTGGGCCATATATACATCATTTTGGGATGATATAATCAGAGTCCACCTTATGAACCAAGAGATGTTTGTGCTATCAAACCAAACACTTTATTCCTTCTTCTTTTTTGTTGCCAATACGCATGTTTACTCTTTGGTTCAAAGTTCATTTACCTTTACGGGTTCCAATGTTACCATTTTCTTTTGGTGTAAGTTATACTTTTCATCATTGCCATCAAATCTATCTTTCCTTCATTTCATAGTGGGATGAACTATAAAAGCATTGACTTTCTCATTGCATAGTAAGAATACGTAGGCACGAGCATTCATATTCTCTACGAGCTACCTTATTTATAAATCATTCATTATCATTCACCAATCAATACCATATTTTTGAGATCAAATACCATTTTTCCTTGGATTCCATACACATCCTTTTGGAGCGATATAATCGGATTCCACCTTGTGAACCAAGATATGTTTGTGCAATCAAACCAAACACTTTATTCCTTTTTTTAGCCAAAATGCTTGTTTACTCTTTGGTTTAGAGTTTATTCCTTCATGGATCTAATATACCATTCTTCTTTGATTTCAAATAGTTTGTTCCCTATAGTGATATAATGTTCCTTGTACCAAACAACACTTTCGTGTGGGCCCCATACACATCCTTTTGGGACGATATAATCGGACTCCACCTTGTGAACCAAGAGATGTTTATGCTATCAAACCAAACACTTTATTCCTTCTTTTTTTGGCCAATACGCCTGTTTAGTCTTCGGTTCAAAGTTTATTTACCTTTATGGGTTCCCGTGCTACCATTTTATTTTGGTGCAAGTTATATGTTTCATCACTTTCAATCTCTTTCCTTTGTTCTCGTGGTTCTACGAACTACGGATGCTCTGACATTCTCATTGCACGGTGAGAATACATAGGCACAAGGATGCGAATCCTTGGCGAGCACATTCCTAATTATTCCTTCTGCCTTAGGGCACCATCCATGTCTTTCATGATCCATCATCTATATTCAATCATAAACCATTCACCCTCAATGACATACTGTTTCTTTGAAACCAAATACCACTTTTATTTTGAATTCCATATATATCATTTTAGGACGTTTAATCAAAAGTCCATATTTGTACCAAGAGTTGTTTGTCTGGCCGACAAACATTTTATTTCTTCTTTTTTTTACCAATATTTTTGTTTCTCTCTATGGTACAAATTTAACTGCCTCAATGGATTCCATTACACCCTTACCTTTGTTTCTAAATTATACCCTTCGGTCACTTTTACCAAATCTTCAATTCTTGGACTTTGGTTACTTTTCTCTATCATTTTATTCATCTCAATGATGCATTCATAATTCTACCTTCATTCACTCCATGTGATATACTGTTATCTTTGAGCCAAATACACTATCTCTTTGAGCTCCATCTTGTGTATGCTTGTGAATCAAGAGTTGTTTGTGATATAAAGCAAACACTTAATTCTCTTTTTTTTTCGGTCGTACCATATAATGGTGAATGCTCTGGCTACCCATATATTGGTTAATGCCAATTTTACTCTTGGGTTCAGATTTCACCCCTTGTTGGAGTCAAACAATATAATCCTTTGGTTCAGATCATACCTTTATCACACTTCCTTTCACCTCCCACCACTAGTTCTATGAACTACGGAGCTCTGAATTCCTTATTGCACTATAAGGATACGTAGGCATGAGGGACCCAATCCTCTCTGATCACCTTATCTATTCCATTCTTTTTCCCTTTATCCTTTCACGAGTAAACCTTAGATATCACACTTATTCAAGCAAGAACAATCAAAACGGTTCTCGTTAAGTATAACAGATGTTAGGGGTGCTAATACCTTCCCCTTGTATAACCGACTTCCTTACCCATATTTCTCTTCTCCCGGGTTTTATCGATGTTTTCCCTTTTCTCCAGGAGTAAATAAGGTTCGATGGAGACTCTGTTGTATGTTCGAGCGTGCGATGTGTTCAGGTATATTTCTGCTAGCTTCACTCGGCACCAAAGGTTTCACACAAAAAGATGGTGTTGACCATAAAGAAATATTTTCTTCTGTTTCAAAGGACTTTTTACAGAATGTTGTCCCAAAAATGACTTGGAACAAAAATAAATGAAGTAAATTCCCTATACATCAATATTTATGAGCTTGTGCCCAAGCATGTACTCGACCATATATCAGTTTTGTTGTTGGTATGTTGGGTCTATATTAAATCAATCCCTGAATGGTACAATTTTAATGATAGTGGATCCATTAACTAAAGGTTCCTCTCAATACATTTGTTGTCCATGTAGAAAGGATGGATGAACTTGTAAATTCAACTAACTTTATGTTTCTACTTATTTGTGTTATCCATATTATGGTGTATATATTATTGTTAATATATAAAGACAAATGTGTATTTAAAGAGACATGAAAGACACATTATTATATTCCTTAGGATCATTTGAATTGAACTGATCAGTGATACATGGAAGGAACCAAGTCGATTAACAACTTGTGACCGCTATCATCTAATCATTTCAGTTCATTAAAGATAATGAATTGATTCTTTCAAGGTGCAAAATTATGGTAGAATATTTAAACATCAAATTCGCCACATGAGCCAAGTGGGAGACTGTTGGATTATTAAATAAGTCTATCATATTTAGCTCATGTGAATCATGGTTTATCTTTAAATAAAAGGTGTCCTAATGTGATAATTGTTTGAGCTTAATGGTAATTAAGCCAATGAGATTTTTATTTTGAAATTAAAAATAAAATTTAACCCCCTCTCATCTCCCTGTATGACAGTTAAGAATATGTGTGTTGAGATTTTTACCTATAAAATAGGAATCAAAGGATTAGAACACATACATAAGAATTTCCTTTCCTACAAAACAAAATAGCGGTATCTTTATCATCAAATATACATAAAACAAGAAGGAATATAGGAGGAAAAATGCAAGTCAAAAATCAAGACCCAAATACAAAACGAACAAGAATTGATATCATGGATCTGTGTACGTTTTATTATTGTTAGATAGGAATTCATAGAACAGTGAAAATGTTAATATCAAAATCCAAATGAAATTTAAATTAACATATATTAAATTTCAATCGTGTTTTTTCTTGAAGTTTGTAATTCTTCTTTACAATTGAATGGTTAAATTTAATTAACAAGAGAATAATGATATTCATATATATGAGAAATGAAAAATACAATTTGTTTATTGTATGAGCTAAATTATGTTCGAAAAAGTGTTACATGATGGTTTTCTAAGAAGAGATTTATTACATATATAAATACAAATTATAGATTATAAGTACATATTATGACTGGATAATAACAACACAAAACAACTACTAATTCTTCAATTCTCAGTCTAGATTTCATTATTCAATGGATAATAATACTTAATTTTACAATTTAAGAATTTGGTTGATGTCTTCTGCAATTGCCTCAGCATCTTTTTTGACTCCAAACAAACCTTTTCTTGCCAATCCAGCACAGTACAATCCATGATCTCCCTTCCAATGTTTCGGGAAAGGATTTTTAGGGAACCCTTTCTCATTAAGACCATATTTGTAATCCTTAAAAAACAAATAGAAAAATAACCAATTAGTTTATAATCACAAGGAGTGTGAGAAAATAAAGAATAAAGTCCAAAAAAAATGTACCTTTAGCCATTCATTAGCTACGCTTTTGTAGCCAGTAGCAAAAACAATGGCATCAAACTCTTTCTCCGTATTATTTTCAAAGATAATATTCTTCTTCTCGATCTTTTTGATACCTGAAGGAACAACCTTTATAGCTCCTTCCTTAATCTTTTCAATGGTTCCAACATCAATAACTGCAGATTTTCCTGTAGTGTTTTTAAGATATAAAGGTCCATCTTTAGAACGATAAATCCCGTATTTCGACATATCACCATATTTGAATTTTGCTTGTAGCGTAATGATTGTATCCACAATATAAACAGGAAAATATTGCACCAAACACATCCCTGTACGAATCATATCTTTGGTGAAGACATGAAGCTGCAAAAAATCATTAAATTATAAATATCATCACAACACATGTTTATCCTTAAACTATTTATGGACCTAAGTTGTATGATTAATATTAAGTAAAGAAAGTGTATTTACCGGATTTCGAATGACAATGGAAGTGTTAGCACCCCCGTTATGGAGATCATATGCAATCTCCATTCCTGAGTTACCACACCCAACAACCAATACATTTTTTATTTATATTTTGAACCAGATTTGTAGTACTTGGAGTGTACCACATCTCCTTCAAATTTCCCTAATCCAGGAACATTAGGAATAAAACCTTCACTATTTTCGCCAGAGGCAATCACAAGAAACTTTGTCTCATAAACTTCCAAGGTACCTTCTAGGGTGTTTGTTGCTTCAACAACCCATCTGTTCCTAACTTCATCGTACTTAGCAGACTCAACGACACGATAATAACGAGGTTTTATGTCAAAATGATCGACATATTTATCTATGTATTGAAGAAATTGGTGTTTGGTTAAGTATGTTGGTCCAGAGGATGGATGTGGCATGAGAGGTAAAGAGCAAAATTCACTAGCTAAATGGAGGTTTAAACGATCATAAGCATTTTTCCTCCAAAGAGAAGCATTGCACTCTTCTTTTTCAAGTATGACATGCAAGATGGAGTTTTGCGTTAGTAGAGCTGAAATTGCTAGGCCAGAAGGACCACCACCAACAATTACAACGGTGAATTCTTGCATATTGTTGTAGATAACCTAGGACCTAAGTATCTTCAATGTTTTTATTCATCTAGAAATTATTGAATTTATAAGCATGTATGGAAGCTTAAGAACATGTTTTGGTGGATTGGTACATGAATGCAAAAAAACAAAATTGACAATAATATTTGGATTTGACCGTGCATTCAAATAATTAATATATATGTTTTCTTTTATAAAATTTCTATATGAAAAATGTGTATATTCATGTTTCTTTCTCTCTTTCAATACAATTTATTCTTTATGTTAAAAATGGTATAAAATAAGGTGATAAGATTAAATAAAATGATGATTTATCCATAATTTTATATATGGAAAAATTATATCAATACTTATCTGTTTTAAAATCTTGACTGGATTGGCCGATTGATTGACCAGAGATTTGGAGGATATGACAATCTAATAACGGTATAGGAATCTAACTGCAATTGATCTGATAAAAATTAGTGTGATATTTAACCCATTTATCGATTAGACCTATGAACCGATAAGTTTTTCAAACCAACAAATTGATCTTTTTATATTTATTTTTTAATTTCTCAAAATGATTTATTTTTGGATGGAGAGTAAAAACAATTTAAAAAATTAAAAAAAAAACAAAAAAAAAGTTGGTTCGGAAATTCTATTATTTTTCGTTTGTATAATTTAAATTATCAATTATGTGGTTCAACTAATGACCCATTAGTGCTATGAATAATTCAATGACCTGGTGACTTAACCGAGTCAATGACCGGTTAGGATTTTAATAATTGCAATAAACTTAAAAATGTTATGTTATAAATATGTATTTTTATTAATAAAATACACTTTTCTATAAATAATATCAATTTTATTATTAATTTTGGAGTAATTTATTATATTTTTCATGTCCTACAAAATACATTCTTTTCAAATTATATTTTAAAATTATTTAGAAAAATTCAGGCATAGTGTCATGGTCCAAAACATGCTCTTGATTTTTTTGTCATTTATAAAGAGATTAATTACTACGCATTGTCAGTATAAAAA